>NC_133157.1:138351067-138651067 GCF_040802235.1 Manis javanica
TTAGACTCATAGATAGTAAGGAAATTAACCTTGAACCTTTGGTAACCATGAATCTAAAGCCTGAAATGGCAATAAGTACATACCTATCGATAATCACCCTAAATGTAAATGGACTGAATGCACCAATCAAAAGACATAGAGTCACTGAATGGACAAAAAAAAAAACAAGACCCATCTATATGCTGCTTACAAGAGACCTACCTCAAACCAAAAGACATGCACAGACTAAAAGTCTAAAAGTCAAGGAATGGGAAAAGATATTTCATGCAAACAACAGGGAGAAAAAACCAGGTGTTGCAGTACTAGTATCAGATAAAATAGACTTCAAAACAAAGAAAGTAACAAGAGATAAAGAAGAACGTTACATAATGATAAAGGGCTCAGTCCAATAAGAGGATATAACCATTCTAAATATTTATGCACCCAATACAGGAGCACCAGCATATGTGAAACAAATACTAACAGAACTAAAGGAGGAAATAGAATGCAATGCATTCATTTTAGGAGACTTCAACACACCATTCACTCCAAAGGACAAATCTACCACAAAGAAAATAAGTAAGGACACAGAGGCACTGAACAACACACTAGAACAGATGGACCTAATAGACATCTATAGCACTCTACATCCAAAAGCAACAGGATACACATTCTTCTCAAGTCCACATGTAACATTCTCAAAAATAGCCCACATACTAAGCCACTAAAAGAGCATCAACAAATTCCAAAAGATTGAAATCTATCAACCAACTTTTCAGAACACAAAGGTATAAAACTAGAAATAAATTGTGCAAAGAAGGCAAAAAGGCCCACAAACACATGTAGGCTTAACAACATGCTCCTAAATAACCAATGGATCAATGACCAAATTAAAATAGAGATCAAGCAATATATGGAAACAAACAACAACAACACAAAGCCCCAACTTCTGTGGGATGCAGCAAAAGCAGTCTTAAGAGGAAAGTACACAGCAATCCAGGCATATTTAAAGAAGGAAGAACAAACCCAAATGAATAGTCTAATGTCACAATTATCAAAATTGGAAAAAGAAAAACAAATGAGGCCTAAAGTCAGCAGAAGGAGGGACATAATAAAAAACAGAGAAGAAATAAATGAAATTGAGAAGAATAAAACAATAGAAAAAAATCAATGAGACCAAGAGCTGGTTATTTGAGAAAATAAACAAAATAGATAAGCCTCTAGCCAGACTTATTAAGAGAAAAAGAGATTCAACACACATCAACAGAATCAGAAATGAGAAAGGCAACATCACGATGGACCCAACAGAAATACAAAGTATTCTTAGAGACTACTATGAAAACCTACATGCTAAGAAGCAGGAAAACCTAGAAGAAATGGACAACTTCCTAGAAAAACACAACCTTCCAAGACTGACCAACGAAGAAACACAAAATCTAAACAAACCAATTACCAGCAAAGAAATTGAAGCAGTAATCAAAAAACTACCCAAGAACAGAACTCACAGGCCAGATGAATATACCTTGGAATTTTATCAGACATACAGAGAAGACATAATACCCATTCCCCTTAAAGTTTTCCAAAAAATAGAAGAGGAGGGAATACTCCCAAACTCATTCTATGAAGCCAACATCACCCTAATACCAAAACCAGGCAAAGACCCCACCAAAAAAGAAAATTACAGACCAATACCCCTGATGAATGTAGATGCAAAACTACTCAACAAAATATTATTAAACTGAATTTAAAAATACATCAAAAGAACCATACACCATGATCAAGTGGGATTCATCCCAGGGATGCAAGGATGGTACAACATTCGAAAATCCATCAACATCATCTACCACATCAACAAAAAGAAGGACAAAAACCACATGATCATCTCCATAGATGCTGAAAAAGCATTCAACAAAATTCAACATCCATTTATGAAAAAAACTCAACATGGGCATAGAGGGCAAATACCTCAACATAATAAAGGCCGTATACGATAAACCCACAGCCAATGTCATACTGAACAGCAAGAAGCTGAAAGCTTTTCCTCTGAGATCAGGAACAGGACAGGGCTGCCCACTCTACCCACTGTTATTCTAAATAATACTGGAGGTCTTAGCCATGGCAATTAGACAAAACAAAGAAATACACGGAATCCAGATTGGTAAAGAAGAAGTTAAACTGTCACTATTTGCAGATGACATGACATTGTACATAAAAAACCCTAAAGACTCCACTCCAAAACTACTAGAACTGATATCGGAATACAGCAAAGTTGCAGGATACAAAATTAACATACAGAAATCTGTGGCTTTCCTATACACTAACAATGAACTAATAGAAAGAGAAATCAGGAAAACAATTCCATTCACAATTGCATCAAAAAGAATAAAATGCTTAGGAATAAACCTAACCAAGGAAATGAAAGACATATACGCTAAAAACTACAAGACACTTCTGAGAGAAATTAAAAAGGACACTAACAAATGGAAACTCTTCCCATGCTCTTGGTTAGGAAGAATTAATATCGTCAAAATAGCCATACTGTCCAAGCAATATACAGATTTGATGTAATCCCTATCAAATTACCAACAGCATTCTTCAGTGAACTCGAACCAATAGTACAAAAATTCATATGGAAACATCAAAGACTCTGAATAGCCAAAGCAATCCTGAGAAAGAAGAATAAAGTGGGGGGCATCTCGCTCTCCAACTTCAAGCTCTACTACAAAGCCACAGTAATCAAGACAGTTTGGTATGGGCACAAGAACAGAGCCACAGACCAGTGGAAGAGAATAGAGACTCCAGATATTAACCCAAACATATATGGCCAATTAATATGTGATAAAGGAGCCATGGACATACAATGGGGAAATGCCAGTCTCTTCAACAGATGGTGCGGGAAAATTGGACAGCTACATGTAAAAGAATGAAACTGGATCACTGTCTAACCCCATACACAAAAGTAAATTCAAAATTGATCAAAGACCTGAATGTAAGTCATGAAACCATAAAACTCTTAGAAAAAAACATAGGCAAAAATGTCTTGGACATAATCATGAGTGACTTCTTCATGTACATATTTCCACGGGCAAGGGAAACAAAAGCAAAAATGAACAAGTGGGACTTTATCAAGCTGAAAAGCTTCTGTACAGCAAAGGACACCATCAATAGAACAGAAAGGTACCCTACAGTAAGGGAGAATATATTCATAAATAACAGATCTGATAAAGGGTTGACATTCAAAATATATAAAGAGCTCATGCACCTCAACAAACAAAAAACAAATAATCCAATTAAAAAATGGGCAGAGGAGCTGAACAGAAAGTTCTCCAAGGAAGAAATTCAGATGGCCAGCAGACACATGAAAAGATGCTCCACATCACTAGTTATCAGAGAAATGCAAATTAAAACCACAATGAGATATCACCTCACACCAGTAAGGATGGCCACCATCCAAAAGACAAACAACAACAAATGTTGGTAAGGTTGTGGAGAAAGGGGAACCTTCCTACACTGCTGGTGGGAATGTAAATATTAGTTCAACCATTGTGGAAAGCAGTATGGAGGTTCCTCAAAAAGCTCTAAATAGAAATACCATTTGATCCAGAAATTCCACTTCTAGGAATTTACCCTAAGAATGCAGCACTCCAGTTTGAAAAAGACAGATGCACCCCTATGTTTATCGCAGCACTATTTACGATAGCCAAGAAACGGAAGCAACCTAAGTGTCCATCAGTAGATGAATGGATAAAGAAGATGTGGTACATATACACACAGGAATATTATTCAGCCATAAGAAGAAAACAAATCCTACCATTTGCAACAACATGGATGGAACTAGAGGGTATTATGCTCAGTGAAATAATCCAGGTGGAGAAAGACAATTACCAAATGATTTCACTCGTATGTGGAGTATAAGAACAAAGAAAAACTGAAGGAACAAAACAGCAGCAGAATCACAGAACCCAAGAATGGACTAACAGTTACCAAAGGGAAAGGAACTGGGGAGGATGGGTTGGAAGGGAGGGATAAGGCAGGGAAAAAGAAAGGGGGCCTTACAATTAGCATGTATTATGTAGGGTGGGGCATAAGGAGGGATGTGCAACACAGAGAAGACAAGTAGTGATTCTATAGCATCTTACTACTCTGATGGACTGTAACTGTAATGGGGTTTGTGTAGGGGGGACTTGGTGAAGGGTAGAGTCTAGTAAACATAATGTTCTTCATGTAATTATAGATTAATGATAAATGAATAAAAAAACAGATGTGAGTAAATTAATAATACATACAGAATGTCCCTACACTCTCAGAAAATGAACACCCAATTCAATTTCTCCTCTCCTGACCTCATCAAAAAATTTAAGTTAAAGACACATTACATCAGCATTGCTTATCCTAGCTCTTCTGCACAGTGAACAGATGAAAAACATGTTTGACAGAAATTTCTTTTATTTGCACATAAATAAAATAGGGTCAACCAGCTTCTATGGAAGAAGCTGCAATTAAAGACAGGTTAAATGATGGGTAGCAATCAAGAACTTCAGATATCTTCTATGATAAACTTCATGAAGTTTCTGAGACCTCATGTCCCTACTATTGTTCATCAGAATTAACATTCAATTCTTGTAGGCTGAATAAATAAAAGTAGAGAGATAGAGCCCCGACCTTCACTTCCACTTTGATAGAAGGCTGGATAAGAGGGTGGGGGAAGGCCTACTCAAACAAAGGTCTTTCTTTTTTGCACTTAATATTCTCTGACTATGTTTATTAGCTGTGTGCCCCATGAGGAAGCCCACGAGAGAGCAAGGTCCCATTGTCAGCTTCATTCACTGTTGATTTCCCAGTACTCAGAAAGTGCCTTTCATATAGTGATATGAACTCCCATGATATATCAAAGGATTAAAAACTAAGGATTTCAGTTACAACCTAAGATGCTCTGTGGGGTAAAGATTCTACCATTGGATAGATCATTGAACTAAATTATTATGTGTCAAATTGAACTATTCTTGTTTAAACAATTTATTGTCTATAATATGACAGGAAGTTATACATTGAATGAGGTCACTAGGGTAGACTGCTTTCTCTAAATTCATACAACCTATTATGTAATTATAATTACCAATGAGATTAAGTACTGCCCACAAAATGCTAGACGGAAACTGCCAATTGGAAATGATTGACTTATATGATATTGCTAGCTTATTGCCTGACCTGCAGCAAGCATTCCCTAAATATAATTGCTATTCCTTCTTACCCTTCCAAATTGTATTCAGTTTAAAGTAAATAAAAAGCAGAGTAGTGTACTTTTTAAGTTGATAACAATTTCAAAGATAAAGAGGAATTGTGCCTGTACATGCAAATGTAAAATATACAACTTAGTAATTTTATAATCAGATATTCAATAGAAAACACACAGGCTTAAGGAATTGGCTAACCTGGATTTGATAAAGGTCCCATGTTTATTAGTGAATTGACCTGAGATAATTGTCTTTTTGCTTATTTGAAGTTTATCCATAGGCAAAATATTGGTAATATTATCAACATCACAGAGGAGAAAATGGAGTAATATTCTCCCAGACATCCAGTTTGACTCATTTTTGTCAGGTTAGCCTGGTGTAGCACCAGTTTTAATAGGAACCCACTACAACTGTAGCAAAGCAAGCTGAAATAGACAAACTGCAAACAAGTATACAGAAAGAGCACAAACTACACAAGCCAAAGAAAACATTCAGGTCAGAAAGCAGAGCTTCAAACCACTCTGTAGAGACCGACCTGAAATAGAAATGTTTTACTTTTATAGAAAAGTGCTGTGGTCTCATGTTCATGAATAGAATTATCCGATTTGGATGACACATTTTGGTCAACCAAAAATAGTATTAATCCTCTTTGTAGAAATGTGACTGATTTGGCAAACATTTCCCTAGATCACTGACACTGCCAGTGAGATGGCCTGCGATGTAAAAAGAAAGATCATCCATTAGGATTGCAGGGCGTCCAGTGAAGCGGCAGCGTGAGGGCTCTGTGGGCAAAGGAGAAGGGTGCTCTGGAGAGCAGCACTGTCAGCAGAGCCATCTTTCACATAGAAAACTACATATGCATTGTGTTTCCACAACTAGAGAAAATGTGGCTATAAAAATCGTCCAAATCAAATGTTCCTTTGCTGTCTAGTAAAAAATTTGGTAGGGGTTACTGTGACATAAATCAATAATGTAAAATTTATGGTGTGATTTCAATTTTTAAGTTGTTCTTTAAGACATACTTTATAAAACCTTTTCTACACAAATGAATTTAGATGTGTCACATATGGATATGACAGTTTATGCATTTGGAGTGTCTGGTCTCATTATAATTTGTGTTTTATGAAACAAAGGCAATATGCTACTGTATGCAATGTTCTCAGATTCTGATGTGGCACAAACGAACTACAAATGAGTAACAATGTCTGAACCAGATAATGCCTTTACTTGGTAAACCATGCCAAGAAGCTGTAATATTTGTTGTTTTTAAGCTCATACTATATTCAAAACATTAATATAAACAGTATACTGAATACTACATACTAAACACAGAAATACAAGGCCTGGTCCTATCTACTGAGGAGCTCATGACATAGCAAACTGTGAGCTCCACATTAACACTCCTTTGTTTAGTATGTCTGAAGAACAATGCAATAATTCAGAGATGAACAGGGTCAAAAGAAGGAATAGTTATTGGGGTTAAGGGATGGAGGAAAAGCAAGTAGATCATTTAGGCAGAAAAGAAGCAGAAATGACAACAGGTTTGGAGCACAAGATAATGCAGAGGTAGGAATGGGCTTTGTGTATGAAGAGGATGGTATGAAGATGAATTAGCAATAAGGGACTGGTATTAAAGTGAGGGTCAGTGACTGAAAGAAGTGAGTAGGCATTAAAATGTATACAGAGAAACTTGGCTCAGTACTTTGTTTTTGAATTCTGTAAAAATTAGTGAAGAAGGGCATGACACACAAAGAATCTTGCCTTCAGAAATGTATTCAGGGACTATGCTGAATGCACTGAAGTAAGGGGCGACTAAAACAAGAAGACCCACTCGGGGGCTGCAGCATGTAAAGATGCCCCACGCAGACCCCATCAGGGAAGGAGAGGCTGCCCAGCTGTGAGGCATGTCATGAGCTGACAGCATGCAGAGGTTAGTTCTGGCAGGACATACCTCAGCTTCCTAGCCCAGGACATGCTCTTCTCACCCTGCCCCATAAGGGGACAAGAGCCCACATGTGTCTTCCCAATACCCATCCAGTTGGTGATGCCTAGAAGCTAGGTGCCACACCAATTTCTCCACCTTTTAACCACCTGCTACATTTAATTCATCATCAAGTCCCATTAATTTGGCTTCCAACATACACCCTGAATCTTTCCACTTTTTCCATTTCCATATCTTAGGGCAGGTCATACTTTCGCCATACTACTATACTACTAGCACTATTAAACAGGAACCAAGTTACATTGCTAATATTTGATTTTTTTTAACCCACAGATAAAGCAGTTTCAAATGGTCTAAAGTACTAATATCCTGTAAAAAATCTTTGCTGCTTCTACATATGCCTGTGTCATTTAGGAGGGTTCAGCTATACATCAAAGAAAACTCATGACTTCAATACATAAATACTCACTTTTCTCTTATTAATAAGGAGTCCAGAGGTAGGTTATAAAAGGCTGGTGTGCTAGTTCTACAGTCATCAGGGACCAAGGCTCACTTCTCCTTATTAACTCTCTTTTCAGTGTGTAGCTTCTATTTTCAATCAAGGCCACCAGTTACTCCAACATGGCTGCTAGAACTCCATCCATCATGATGACATTCCAGATATCAGAAAGAAACAGCACCTTCTAGGCAGTCTTCCCAGTCCACAAAATCTGACGTCTATCTGTTAGCAAGTAAGTAAACACATGGCCCCAACTATGCATAAAAGACTCTGGGATACAGGCTTTTAGCCAAGAACACATTGTTAATGATGAAGAAGAGAATGGATATTATATAGGCAAATGCATACCTTTAATGTCATTTTCTATGGCAGCCAGAGTGATCTTATTTTGTTTATTTTTAAAATAAACTCCATACCTTATTGGGATGCATTGGTTTTCTCCTGATGTCCTTTTTTGCTCCAGGATCCATTCAATAATATTATATTTTATCTAGTCACTTTTTCTCCTTAGGTTATTCTGACTATTGCCAGTTTCTCAGGTATTAGTAAAATTTCCCTCTAGATTTGTTTGGCATTTTTCTCAAGGTTAGGCTGGGGCTTTGTACTTTGGGAAGGAAGATGGCAAAGAGAAATATGCTTCTCAACATATATCATGTCAAGGGTACGTGCAGGCAGCATGATTTATCATTAATGATATTAACCTTGGTCCCCTAAGGTAGTGGTTACCAGGTTTCTCCACCGCAAGGTTAACTCCCCTATGTACTTTTTTTGGAAGCAAGTCACTACATGTAGACCACACTTCAAGTCTGCCACACGTGTTTGAGTGGGAAGCATCTGTGTAAGTTATTTTGTGTTCTTTATGGGATGCTGTTGCCTCTTGATCTTTCAGTGGAATGGATGTATGCCACCTAATTGTGTATAAACACATTTACACTAAACTCAGCAGTTCATGCCAGCATCCCAACTCTAATCCAGCACCCCGCAATTCATTCTGGCCTTTCCCCTTGCTTATCTTTACACAGTGAGCTTCTAAACTACATAATCCAGAAAATTCTTCTCTGTTTAAAACCTAAAAGCCTTCTCACCTCAGGATAAAATCCAAGCCAGCAATTCTGGCTCACAAGTCCTTATGCTACACTAGATGAGCTAAACTCATCATTTATTTTGTTAGCAATTAAGGACTATCTGTGGGAGAGGAAAGAACCTGTCTGTAGCCATTTTTCTCTTCGTGCATCTGATGAGAAAAAGTCATAAAATAGAAATTTAAAAACATATACTTTTGCTTGAACCATAAATTTCAAAGCCAAAGACATTGTGTTAATTAATGTTTATCAATTAATCAACATTTAATCAATTATCAACTGCATCAGTATTATATTGAAGTTAAAAAAAAATTAAATTTGAAGTAATGTTTCTCAAACATTTAGCCACCATGGATCAGTTAATCTTGACTGTTCCTCACAGAGATATTACATTTTTAAAAACTCAAATACAGATATAATAATATGCATTCTGTGTGTGTGTGTGTGTGTGTGTGTGTGTGTGTGTGTGTGTGTGTGTGTGTGTGTTTGTGTGTGTGTGCGTGGACTCTCATATCAGGAAATCATACTGCTTTTAATTCTTGACACATGTATGTATATTAAACTCAAGGGAGCATGAGCAGTAAGTAAGGTTTACCATGCCATCAGTTCCTCTAACTAGTCTTTATTTAAAGTAGACATTTCTAATTCGTGACTACACTTTAAGAAGGGGAAAGAAGTGTGGGAGTACTAGAAACTCAGAGTTGCCTTAAACAAGTTCAAAAACTTAGGATGTGTTTTTCATAATAGATACATAAATAATACATAAAAGTTGGAAGTTTAAAATTTAAGCTTAGAAGAAGGCAAAGTAAGGATTTGCTATGATCTCTTTAGTCTCATTCATGTCTGGGTTATAGTTCTACAGCTCTGTTGTTAAATTGAGACATGGATTTAAAATATTTAACAAATGGGTAAAACTCAATTATTCAATTGTCAAGATTCTCCACAGTTTGTTTCCCTAGGAAATGACAGCTTTTTGTCAACAATGAGAAAAAAATGTTAGCTCAGGACTGAAGTGAGAGGGTCAGGCTTTGCAGTGTAACAAATAGTATGCTAAAATATGTCTTTCTGAAGAAATAAAAAGTGATATCCCTCATTCTGATAAATAAAGTGTGCATCTATCCCCTGAACAGAGAATTTGCTTAAATGTGTATGGTGAACTTGCTCCTTTGCCCACTTCTGTACCCAGCATGATGGATGGCTGGGCAGTTATGTCGATGATTTGCGAAAATCATTCCCTTTACCATTCCTTTCAACCATAAAGTATGTTATTTATGACCAACTGTCTATAGACAAACAGTCTGATGATTGGCATTAAGGCTTTTTCTTTCTGTACCTAGAAATGTGGCTCGATGAAAGACATTTATGCTGATTGTAGAATCAGTCTCTACCATCACTCAGAAAAAAGTCAGTAAGTTAAAAAATATTCTCATTCAGGGAAAAGCATTGAGTAAGCACTGTCCCTTAAACGATTCCCACATGTATGCCAAGAGCTGATTCATTCTCCCAAGTGATTTCATCCAGCTGCACACATATCATCACTCTTCTACTGATGTGTAATTCCCAGAGTGTCAGATGAGAAACAGGCTGGCCAACATTCATTCTTGCTTTGCCTCAATCAGAAGATTTTTTTTCGATAACTTTGGTACTGGTTTTTAAGCTTCTTGGTAATAGCTACTTGGACAAGGTTTTGCTATGACTAGTTTTTAAGATCTTAAATTACATTTCTATAGTTCGGGTGTCTTTTGAGACTTCAAGGCAAAAGACAACCCATTTCCTATTATAAAACGTACTTCTGACTATGTTCTACAAAACCAAAATTTTCAGAATAATAAAATAACAATTTTGCTGCCTTTATTACATTTTCTGACAAATTTATAAAAGGCAATGTACTGGTAACTAGGAATTTTTGGTATCAAAAACTTTTAGATAATTATAATTGTGCTTTCTATTCTAAACTTACTTTTTCATAATATGAGTACAATCGTAACATTTAAATATTCACTTCTCATATTCCAAATTACACTCTATGAGTCATATTCTCATTTTACATCTATATTGTTATTTTGAGTTTTTATTTTTATGTTTTATATGTTAGTGTTTTCTTCACTAGTAATTACTACTTCTTGTCTTAAAGAATCCTTTTGAGCCAGCCAGTGGTCCATGTTCACGAGTCAGTGGTACAATGGACAATATTTTAGTAATAAAAATGTAGTAACAGCGTAAGCAATGATGTAGGACTGAAATGAGAACAGGTTGCCCCAGAGGAATGGCACACAGCTAACTGAAGCCTGACAGGCGCCAGGTTATGTACCAGTCATACTTATTAGTCTACTCATGAGAAAAACTTAATTTTTGGTTTAAAATTGTTTTAAACCAAGAAACCCAATAGTACTTAATGCAGTAATTTAAAAACAATAATTAATGCAGAAATCTCTGACTAACAAAATATCAACCTTTTAAATTAAGATCAGTACTTAATTTTCCTTTTTTTGCTTTGGATTCCAGTACGGTTCTGTGTAAATAAATAAACCACTGACTGACATAATACAGCCTCTATGCAAACCTATTCATAAGATAAACATGCAAGTGGAGGACTTTATAAATTGGATTGCCTCTGCCTTTACTTCTGAATCTTGCAGAGCAGTCGTGGACCAACTGATAACTATAAGCAGATTATATTATAAGAAAACTCATTGAGAAACACTTCTGCATTCCATATGTATGTTCCGTGGCTGGGAAGACTAGTATTTTGTGCATGCCTGCTTTTATTTAATGATAGTCAACTGTGGTATAGTTCGTGAAATTCTTTTCTTAATTGCAAAGCTGTATCCACATGTACACTATTACCATTATATATAGTAAAGGACACCCTCTACTCTGCTTTTGTTTGTAAAGATTATAGCTTCATAATTACATTTTCAAATATCCATCATTATATAAGCCGACTATTCCATTATCATACATAAGCATATGAAATATAAAAGGAAACATCAATGTTTTACTTAAATTCTTTTTTACTTGGACTTGTTCTTACATGAAGCCATTCACATTAAGGTGAGTATATATTCAAGGTTATAATATATTTCATTTTGAGATATGATTTTGTTTGAAATATATTTTATCACATTCTGAAATGTGCAGTAATGAATATCACATTTTGAATGTAAGTTCTAGGCTTCCTACATCAAAGGCAAAATTTCTTCCAATAGCATATAAAATGTTTATGATTCCTAAGCAAATGAGATCAGTTAAGAGATTATGTGTGCAACATAGTTAATGTGCTGGGAAAAGACTAAAGAGAAATACAAATACAAGACTAAAGAGATACACATCATAAAAAGCATGAGACCATGTTTCAATCATTCCTTCCCCTAAGAACAAGAGCCCCAGGGCCCTAGTGTAACACTTGTGCGGTTGGGGCAAGTGTGACCGTGACTGTACCACAGTACCTCCTCCACCTCCATCCTCACTTCATAGGGGCTTGGGGAGCCTCTTAAACACGAGATGCCTGCTTGGCAGCTTTTATCTTTTAATGTGAAGGGCTGTGAGGGACCAATAACACCATAATGTGAGAAGTTAATCCGAGAGTATCATCAAAGCAGTCTGCTTACCAACAAGTCAGAAGTTCTTTTTTTTAAACTAAAGAATAAAATCTTTTGTTCAGATTAAACTCAAACCATTGACATGGTGGGAGTACTAAAGACAGCTTCTGTTTGAAATAATTTGGCCATGTTATTTGCCCTTTCCATTGGTTTAATGTCTTGAAGACATCTAAACTAAAATGTAACTCGAAAAGCAATTAACATCATTTCTCACATTGAAAAAGATCTCAAGACCAGACAGACTTAGTAATATCAATTTAAAAATATACATATAAAGGCATAGACATATTTCGTGCATATATTATACATTCATAATTCAAAATAAAATCGATTTCAAATCCGTTTCCAGCAAGCAGTCTTAGTGATAAATATTTGAAAAGAAATACTTGCCAATGCCATAAAAAAAAAAAAAGGATAACACATTGATTCCTTTAAAATAAAAAACAAACCTTCAGTAACTATTTAAGTGTCTCCAGGTAGTAAGTGATAAGATTGAGTTGGAAGAGTCTTTGTCTTTTATCCTGATTTAATTTCAAAACTTCTACCCCTGTGGGTGATAAATGGGAAACGTCTATCAGGGAGATAGAAAGTAATAGAGCTAGGAAGGCGGCTTCCAGTTTCGTTCAGAAAAATACTAGTGGCCTGACAGGTTCGTTCACACATGAATGCAAGTCCAAAGGAGTCTCTTTAGTCACCGAGCTTGGGAGATCTGGGGGGTGATATGGAAGAAATCTACCCTTATTACTAGCGCAGTGTGATAACAGAGATGAATCACTTTAAAACGGATGGAATATAAATTATTAATATGTCTCTCTGGGAAGTACAGGACTCAATGCTTCATAAGTGGGCTTCTGTTTTGATAGCTGCAAGGCTGCTACTCAGTAAGACAAAACTAAGATTAAAGGTGGAAGTAATTGATCATCAGTTAGGGATGATTTTTAAGATGTATGAGCCTGTTAGAAGGAAGCCAAACTCGCTCCATCCTTGTGTGCAACTTGATGATGAGATGAGGATGAAGACCTTGGATTTCTGAGGATATGTGATTAATAATAATAAACAGCTATAGTAATAATGGTTTTATTTTATTTTTTAATTAATAACCTTAATTTTTAAAGCAGTTTTAGGGTTCAGAGCAAAATTGGGTGGAAAGCATAATTGAGAGTTCCCATTTACCTGCTGTGCCCTGTATGTACAGCCCCCATCAGCACACCTCACCTGGGTGGAAGATTTGCTACAATCAATGACCCTACCTCAACACACCCTGCTACTCCCATTTTGAGTTTTTGTTCATACTGAAAACATGAACAAAATTTGTTTCATTTAAGTCATTCATTGATATTTTGTTCACAATTGTAGGTTCACCTGCAGTTGTAAACAAACATGCTGAGAGAGCCCAGATACTATTCATCCATTTTCATCCAGTAGTGTTACCAGCTTAACTGAAGTATGTTACAATAGGACATTGTAATGATATGATGCATTGACTTCATTCAAATATCAGTTTTATATGCAGTCATGAGTTTGTGTGTGTGTGTGTGTATGCATTTCATTCTGTGCAATTTGGTCATGTGTGTAGATTTATAGACCCACCATGGCAGTCAAGATGGAGGACAGATTCATTATCAGGATCCCTTGTGCCACCCTCCTCCCTGGAAACCACTAATGCCTTCTTCATGTTTATAATTATGCCATTTCAGTAATTATATAAATTGAATCATAAATGTTTAATCTTTTGAGACTGACATTTTTTCACTCAACAAAAGCCCCTTTAATCTATCTAAATTGTCGTGTTTATCAGTAGTTTCTTCCCTCATGGAATTCCATGGTTTGATGTACCACCATTTGTTCAACCATCATTCAACTACTAAAAGGTGTATGTGTTGTTTCCAGTGTTTGGCTATTACAAATAGAGCTGTTAGAATAATTCATGTACAGGATTTTGTGCATGAAGACAAGTTTTATATCTCTGGAACAAATGCCCAGGACTACAGTTACTGGGTCTCTGGTAAGGACATGCTAAGTTTGTCAGAAACTACCAAGCCATTTTCAGAGTAGATATATGCTTATACTCCCGGCAACAATATGTGAATGATCCTCTTCTTCCACATCCTAGCCAGCATTTAGTGTTATCATTCATTTGTTACTTTAGCCATCCTTTTAGGTGTATAGTTATACTTCACAGTGGCTTTAATTTGCATTTCCCTAATAGTTAATGATGTTAGACAATTTTTCGTATGCTTAGATTCCATCTGTAAGTTTTCTTCAGGGAAATGTCTGTCCATAGCTTTTGATCAATTTCTAAAAATTGACTTTTGCTTTTCTTTTAGTTTTCTAATATTGTTTTGAGATTTTATTTCTATATATGAATCATTTGTCAGAAATGTGGTTTTCAAATATTTTCTTCTAACCAATAACTCGAGTTTTCATTCTTTTAACAGAATAAAAAATTTTAATTTCAATGAGGTCTAACTGAAAACATAATTGTTTTAATGGAATGTGCATTGCCTGTGAGATCTAAGAATTCTTTACCAAGCTTTAGGTCTAATAATTTTTCTTCTTTTCCTTGAAATATTATAGGTTTATGTCTTACATTTATGTTTGTGATACATTTTGGGTTAATATTTTAAATAAACCTTGAGGTTTAGGTTGAGGCAGTTTGTTTGTTTTTGTTTTTATGCCTATGGATATCCAATTGCTCCAGCCACATTTGGTGAAAGCTCATCATTTCTCCTTTGAATTATATTTGCAAATTTACCAAACCTCAGTGGTGCATATGTGTATGGGTCAATTTCTCTATTCTGTTTCATTAATCAGTGTGTTTATCCCTCTGCCAGTCTTGATTACTACACATTATATCTTAACATCAGGTACAATGAACTACTTCCCCTTTTAATCTTTTTCAGATTGTTTTAGTGATTAAAGGTCAAAGGTCCTTTTGAGCAAAATGTGCAAAGAGGAAGGCAGTCATTGTTATTGTACCTACCCACAATTCTCAAGCCCCTCCTCCTCTGGCTGAAGTGATTTCTAGAGGACTTAAAAGGTCAGCAGACTATTTTTTCACCTTTATGATTTGCTTTTACTGCTTCAGGGACCCAAATATTAAAGAGTAGTACATTAAAAAACACCTGCACATATGGGACAAATTAGAAACTGACTGTGCATGCCCAAGGAAAGTTTCAGAAAAGACCTAAGACCTCAACTTGATATATCAGGCTTATCTTCAGCACAGAGAGAGCCTGAAACAATCAGAATATTAAAAACAATAACAAAAATAAGCAAACCCCAGGGGAAAGAGGAGAATCTGATTTCAAAAATTAGCACATTTTTAGACTCAAATATCAAATGCCCAGTGTTTGAGGAAAAAATCACAAGGCATACAGAGAAATAGGAAAGTATAGTTCATTCAAAGGAAAAAAAATCAACAGAAACTATCCCTGAAGAAGACCTGAGAGCAGATATACTACACAAAGACTTTAAAATAATCATCTTAGAGATACTTAGAGAACTAAAGGAATATGTGGAGAAAGCCAAGAAAATTATTCACGAGCAATTACAAATCAGGAGACAGAAACCCAAAAAGGAAACCAAAAGGAAATTCTGGAGATGCAAAGTATAATAACTGAAATAAAATTCACTAGAGGGACTCAAAGGTAGATTTGATAGGACAATGGAAATTACTGACTTTGAGGAGTAGAAAGAAAACAATTGAAGAAAAGTGAATAGAGTCTAAGAGACTTATGAGATAACAACAAGGAGATAAGTATGCAATATTGATGTTTTAAGTTGCATTTTTCTGATCACATATATGAGGCATCTTTTCATATGCTTATTTGCTGTCTGCCTATCTTCATTGGTGGGATGTCAGTTGAGGTCTTTGACCCACTTTTAATTGGATTTCTTTTCTTATTGTAAAGTTTTAAGTGTTCATTGTATATTTTGTAGAACATTCTTTGCATTTTCTTCAAATATTTTCACTCTGTGTCTTTTTTTTTCTTAACACTGCCTTTTCAAATTTTAATAAAGTTCAGCTTGTTAATTATTAATCAATTATTAATTAATCATTAATTAGTTATTTATCTTATGGATCATACTTTTGGTGTTGTATCTAAAAGATCATTGCCAAACCCAAAGCCACCTAGATTTTCGCCTATGTTACCTTCTCAGATTTTTATATTTTAGTCTGTGATCCATTTTGAGCTAATTTCTGTGAAATGTGTGAAGTCTATTGAGATTCATTTTTTTTTGCATGTGGATTTCCAGTTGTCCCAGCACCTTTTGTTGAAAAGACCATCTTTGCTCTATTGTATTTCTTTTGGTCCTTTATCAAATATCATTTTATTATATTTATGTGGGTTTACTTCTGGGCACTCTACTCCACACTGTCTCAGTTTTAATCTTCAGTGCACTGCCATCTGTTTGCATTATCTAATATAATTGCTTATTCTCTTTCTTTAAATCTTTCTGTCAGTATATATTTATACTTGGTTTTTTTAATGTATTATGAGCTTTTAAAAACAAATCTGACAGGTATTTTTTCCTAATATGAGATTAGTATTGTTGAACATAATAGATAAGTTAATCCCAATTGTTATTTTCTTCATGTTATAATCGTTTTACTGTTTCTTTTAGCTTATTGATTTGTTTTCCTCTTGTATTTGCATATTTCTCTTTGCCTTCATTTCCTCTGATGATTAATAACTTCATAAGATACAGTGAAAATGTCATCTTTGTTCTTTTAATTTAGATCGGCAATTTAATTGACTCTTAGAATATAAAAAATTAACACCTAGCTTATTGGTTATCCATGTATATCATACATAAAGAACACTGCACAAATAAATTTATATGTTAATGAACTATTACAAATGAATGTAAGCAGTTAATTCTCAAATCTCTAGGTTTGTGAGATTCATCCATTTTTTCCTTATAACAGTAGATTATTTTGATTGCTGCAGCATATTCCATTGTGTAAATATTCTTTCTAAATGGCATCTATTGAATAACAGAATTTATTAACTTTAATTTTAATGTAGTATTTTAGCAATATTTTCTTTATGGTTAGAACATCTTAAATTTCTGTTAAGGAATAAATAGCTCTTCAAACTACATTTTTATGTATATTACCTATGATTTTATGTTTCACCATGACTAGGAGATTGGTGCCCAATATTTGATTATTCTGGGTAATTCTGTGAGGCTGTTTTTAAATGAGAGTAATATATAAATTGGTAGACTGAGTAATGCAGACTACACTCCATACATGAGTGTGCTTCATCAAATCAGTTGAAGACCAGAATAGAACAAAAATGATGACCTTCCTCAAGTAAGAAAGAACACTCCTGCCTGCCAGTCTTTGAATTGGGACATGAGCAATGCAGAATTTGGGCTTGCAATTTTTATAATCACATGAAGCAATTGCATGTGAGAAATCTCTTTCTCACTACATGTGTTTCCTATTGTTTCTGTTTCTCTGATAATCCTAGTACATTATCCATGTTATTTAAAGAGCTTTACTGTTACATGTTATACATTTAGACCTACAATCTACCTGTAATTGATTTTTTTGTCTAATATAGGGTAACAATTTTCAGAAGGTACAATAACTTTACATAAATTAATGCAAATGTGGGCGAATTTGCACATCTATTCTCATAATGCTAGAAAGTTTCTGAAAGGATGCACTAAGAACTATTAAAAGTGATTATAGTGGAGTAAGGCTGACATCATCAGGGATGGGGTCAGAATTTTTTACTTCATATGGATTAAGAAAAATATACAGTGGTTTTTAAAGTGTGCTAAAATCTGCCTCTTGCCAAATAGATTTCTAAAATCATTGTTTTGTAGTTTTCTAGAAAGATTGAGTTGAAACATGCAAGGACATGTCTCTCAGGAAGCAAACACTGTCTTTTCTCATTTCCATTGTTGTTCCAAAAATCAAAACCATAAAACATTTCTTCTCGCTGAGAGTCATTACTTTTTCTCTAAAATACCACTTGGATAGCCTGGAGAAACAGTGTGATCTTTACTAGTTACACTATTTTTTTTAATAATGGTATAGAAAAAACATGCTGTGAGTAGGCCAAGTAATAAAGCCTGGGGGGATTAGAAAGCTCTTTATAATCCTGACTGTGATTTCCAAGAGACAAAACTAATTAAATCAATTCTAGCTCAGGTCTGATTTGACTATTTTATGGTATGACATGGTGTTGAGGGTGTCTTTGGAACAAACCTATAAACACTTACTGTGCCTGATGGACTTTCAAAACCATTATTTTAATGATTCACAGCATAACAGAAGATTTTTACAATATGATCTGAGAATATTATAGCACTTCAGTGCAGTACAACTCAGCACTCTCCTCATTCTGTCAAGTAGGAAAAGAATGGAATTATTTAGTGATAAAAATGAGGAATGTACCATTGAATCTAGACTAATCAAAATCTAAGTTTTCTGAAGAAAGCTTTAAAACAAATGGGAGATGAAGGAAAAATGAAAATAAAGAAGTAATTTTCAGCTAGCCAATACATGAATGTTTTGTTGTGTTGTTAAAATGATGTAGTTGCTCAAGTATTGATCTAAAGATGAATTGTTTCAAGATGCTACTGAGCATAGCACTAAGATACTGATGTATACTTCCTGCTAGCAGTCAGGCAAAACTTAGGGTTTATTTTATATGGAATTAAGGTTCATTGCCTCATGTAATGACTGCACTTTTGGGGTCCTTTTTTGTATGAATCACAGAGAAGACTATGACTTTAAGTTGAAATGTTAACTCCTCTTGAGATCAGCCTGCCCAGTGTGTGAGTGTTACCGACTCTTGTTGGAAAGGTTCCACTGTGCTCTTAGGCAAGGGTGTGGATTAGTGTTATGGTTAAGTAATCTGGTGTGGTGGCATTATTGGTGAGAGTAGTACTGAGCACATTGACACAAAGGAAAGCACCCTCTCAATATAGTTATCTAGGTCAGTATTCTAAGTTGGAGAAGAGCTCCTATTAATGATAGCTGATTAATGTTGGTTCAGCATTTTGTGTTTCTTTAAATAGTAGTAACTTCAGCAGGTCATTACTGCCAGAAGGAACTGGCTCCCAGGATTTGACACTCCCGTGTGACAATAGCAATTCAGTACTTGGAAAAATTTGTGCTTGTAAACTAAGAATGCTGTTAGATTAAAATTCACTGACCCAGAAAAGACAGTTTCAGTGTCTGGAGAGCTACATGTAAGAGAATGAGACTAGATCACTGTCTTACATCATATACAAAAGCAAATTTTTAATGGATTAAATACCAATGTAAGTCATGAAATCATAGAACACCTAGAAAAAACACACAGGCAAGAATCTCAGAAACAACAGCAAGAGAAAATTTTTTTCTTCTTATGTCTCCCTGGGCAAGGGAAACAAAAGCAAACATAAGCAAGTAGGACTACGTCAAGCAAAAAAGCTTTTGCATAGCAAAAGGAAACCCTCAGTGAAACAATAAGTCAACCTACCATATGGGAGAGTACATTTGTAAATGATATATCCAATAAGGGGCTAATCCCCAAAATACATAAAAAACTTATGCAACTCAACACCAAAATCCACACTAAAAAATGGGCAGAGGACGTGAACAGACCTTTTCCAAAGAAGACATACAGATAGCCAAAGGGCAAATGAGAAGATGCTCAGCATCACGAATCATCAGGGAAATGCAAATTGAAACCACAATGAGATATCACTTTATACCTGACTGAATGGCCACTAGTCAAAAGACAAGAAATAACAAGTATTGGTGAGGATGTGGAGAAAGGGGACCCTTGTACACTGTTGGTGGGAAAATACATTGGTCCAACCACTGTGGAAAACAATATGGCAATCCCTCAAAACACTAAAAATAGAAATGCCATATGACATAGCAATTCCACTGCTGGGAATTTATCAAAAGAAAATAAAATCACTAATTTGAAAACATAATACACCCCTATGTTCTTGCAACTTTATTTACAATAGCCAAGATATGGAAGCAACCAAAGTGTCCATCAATAGATGAATTGATATAGAAGATGTAGTATACACAATGGAATATTACTCAGTCATTAAAAAAGAAATCCTGCCATTTGCAACAACATGGATGGACCTAGAGGGTATTATGCTAAGCGGAATAAGCCAGGCAAAGAAAGACAAATACCATATGATTTCACTTATATGTGGAATCTAAAAGCAAGCAAACAAACAAAAAAGATATGTATTTACAAATATAGAAAACAGACCATTGATTACAGTAAGTACGGGGGTAGGAGAATGAGCAAAATAGGTGGTGGGGAGAAAAAGATACAAACTGCAAATTAAAATTAGTCATAGGAATGGAGGTATAACATAGAGAATATAACCAATAATATTGTAATATCTTGGTATGATAACAGGGGAACTACACTTACTGTGGAAAGCATCTAGTAATGTATATAATTATCGAGTCACTATGTTGTACATCTGAAACCAACATAATATTGTACATTAAATTCATTCCAATAAAAAATGCAAGAAGAAAATTCACTGATCCCAAGACAGAGCACATTCAAAATATCCTCTTCCTGTACATTGTTTAAAAACAGTCAAAAGAGCAATTCTCTAGAAAAAATAAATTACTGTCACCCCTTTCATAGTTTCAACTTGGGTTAGCAAAGAAGATTGCTGGCAGCTTTTGGGGATAGCCATTTTGCTTGAGAACTAAGCAGACCCCCGGATAAGAAATTGCCCTAAGAGAGCGTTTTTCACATCAGCTGATCTGATAGCAAATTCCTCACCATATCAGTGTCTGTCATGGGATTTCTTTTCTGACTCTACCAATTGAAAGAAAAATATTAATGGAAGTTTCTACATTTTGAGAAACATGAAAACATTTTAAAGAGTTTATCAGACATGTGGGATGGTTGGCCACACAAAATAAAATAATGGTTTTAATCGGGGAAAAGAAATATTTTCCTCCTTCTGTACTGAACAGACTCCAGGGAAGATAGCATCACTTTGTAATCAAAGAGCTTCATATCTTAGTCCATAGAGGGGAAGGTATTGAGGGGGTGGTGCTGGAATTTCCAAACCCAAGGACAGGAGCCCTCATGGCTCATGGTAAAGCACCTTCTGGAAGCTTCAAGAACCTCAGCAATGGGCATCATGGAAGGGCTTTGGAATAAGACAGGAAGGAAACAACTTATGTCATCTTGATATTCACAGACTTAGAAAGAAAGCACATTTGCACAACCCTTCACAACATATCTGAATTCCAAGAAATGACTGGGGCCAGGATCCTGCAAAGGCCTGGAAGCCTGAAGTGGCAAGTGCAAATGAAAGCCAGAGAATTGTGCCACTGACTAGGGTTGAGGTCAAGTTTGCATCTTCAGGCAGCACAAACCTAAGATGCATGATTTTTGTATGTTTGCATATTACTTCTGTACCATCACCTTCTAGAACTTCTTGAAATAAGCCTTAAACATTTGTTTTGTTGTCAGTATAAATATTTTAACTTATATAACACTCTCACCATGAAAAATATATTTCATGTCAACTATAATGTATGATCTAAAAACTTTCCTATGATAATGAATACCTACTAACTACACTAGTCTAGTAGTTTGTATATACTGTACAGGACATATAACAACATATGTAACTATATATCTATATAGCTATATCCTGGTAACCATTGTTTTATATATAAACTTGACAGGATAACACTTCAAAATCTCATTGTGTTTATTTGGGAAGTTGGCTGCTTGTGTTATGAAATTTATGGGGATACTCCTGCAGAGAATAGAAAGAGTTGCAGAAGGAATATTCCATAAAATACTTCTTTGTGATCTCCAAAATGACACAGATGGATTGACAAAGATTAATATTTTAACTAGAACTCTGCCAAGTGTTAGATCTTTCACAATTAAAACTAGGAAATTGCTATTTATTTTATAATAATATGAAATTTGACTTTCCTTATAAATTGTGATCTAGTAACAAGCCAACACAAATTTTTTTCTTTTAAAGTACAGTTGACATGCAATATGATACTGGTTTCAGATGTAAAACATAGTGATTTGACAATTATGTACATCACTAAATGCTTACCACAGTAAGTGTAGTTACCATCCGTCATCATATAAAGATATTATTGACTATTCCTTATGCTGTACTTTTATCCCAATTATTATTTTATAATTAGAAGTTTGTACTTGTTTATCCCTTTTATCTATTTCACCAATCCTCCCAGCCTCTCCAGTATAGCAACCACCAGTCTCTTTTTTGTATTTATGAGTCTGACAACAAAAATGTTTATTTTATTTTTAGATTCCACATGTAAGTGAAATCATACAGTATTTGTCTTTCTCTGCCTGGCTTGTTTCACTGTGTATAATAGCCTCTAGGTCCATCCATGTTGTCACAAATGGCAGGATTTCATTCTTCTTTGTGGCTGAGTAATATTCCATTGAATATATGCAACACCTTTTCTTTATCCATTCTTCCATCTGTGGATACTTCAGTTTGCTCCCATATTTTGGCTATTGTAAATAATGCTGCAAGAAACATAGAAATGGCCATATCTTTCCATACTGGTAATTTTGTTTTCTTTGGGTAAATTCCCAGAAGTGGGTCGCATGATATATCAATTTGTTGTTTGAGAAACTTTCATACTCTTTTCTGTAGAGGCTGTACCAATTTATATTCCTACCAACAGTCTAGGAGGGTTCCCTTTTCTCCGCATCCTCACCAATACTTGTTATTTCTAGTATTTTGGATAGTGGACATTCTGACTGATGTGAAGTGGTATTCGTTGTGGTTTTGATTTGCATTTCCCTGATGATTAGTGATGCTGAGCATCTTTTCATGTGCTTATATACAGATGACATATGCCGCCTGTATGTCTTCTTCATTGCAATACTCAACTTGCAAGTCTTTTAAATGTTGTTTATCCACTTTAGCATTGATGAAAGAAAAAGATTCTCTATCAAAGAAAGCTAGGTGTATTCTCAAAAAAAAAACTACATAGTTTACATGCTATGAATCAATATTACAGTAGAAAAGTAGGAAGTAGAAGTTAAAATCTGCTACATTTAGAAATCAATCACTTCACTTTTTTAGAGTTATGGTCTGTCTTCCCTTTAAATAACTTCTCACACAAGACATAATCTTAGCAGAAGTCTTGCTATTAAGATCAGAAAGAAGAAAAACATATTTGCAAACATTTGCTATGCCACTTTTCTGGGAAGTAATTATAGCTCACACAGCCTCAAGTATTTATATATATATATAAAGAAGACAAATGGATAGATATAAAAGATGATAGATCAATAGATGATAGATGATGACAGATGAACACAGAGATCTAAAGATAGACAAAGAATTTTGATAATGCTTCACAATATTTATCAAATTTCAGTTTTCCATACAAATGATGAAGAACAATAATCCAAAAATAAATTTTATTTCCTTTTGTGGATTTCATTCAAATATGGGATGATTTATAGCAATTCATTAAAAATAATGCATTATAAGACCATCTTCTCAGTGAATTGGAAAGCTATGCTTTCTGAAGTTCGTTCAGCTTTTCTCTGACACTTCTCCCTGCTGAGACTCAGTAAAAACAATGTTGGCAAAAATACATGAAACACATTAGATGTTCAATTAATGCTAGGTCCTATTGCTTTTGATATTTCCATTTATAATAGAGAAATGTGTGGAAATCTATTTCTATTTTCATTCTTCAGGATTAAAATGACATGCATTTGTCAAGACAAAAGTTGAGGTCCATTTTGTTAGAGGTTGGCTCATCTGGTCGCTCAAATAAGTAACAGAATTTTTAATACAAATATAAATTTCTTGTCACTCCTGATAATGTTTTTCTCAAGAAAAAGGTTTATTTAGAAATTTGAACTCAGCGTACCAAATAACCTATAGACACTTTATTAGTGTCCAAAAAGAAAATCCATCTAGCATATTACAAGTATACTGTTTCAATGGCAGCATTCTGAAATTAACCATGAGTACCTGCCTATCATCATAGGCAGGAAGAAGTGGAGGCTTTAATTTAGTTGTGGGGTTCTTGTCAATTACTTCATTTTTTTCATTTATCATTTTTATTTTTACATACCCTATCTGTTTGTGACATTTGTTAATGGTTGGGAGCATGACTCTGGAGTCAGGCTGAGTTCAAAAACCTCTGTAAACCTTGCCGAATTACCTTATCCCAAAACCTGTGGCCAGAATTTTATCATCTGGAAGTGATGATAACACAATCCCTCACATGGGGTGGTTTTGAAGGTGAGATGATTGCAATACATATACAGGACTAGAGCTCTGCCTAGCACATGTAACCATTATTACTGGACAAAGATACATGTTTACAGTGTAAATTTTTACTCAATCACAGATTGATATAACTCATTTCAATTATATCACCATTTTTATTATTTTCATCTTAATTGATGTTGCACGTATTTTTGCAATTCAATTACAAGAGTTTAATAGTTTCTGTGAAATTCCTTAAATATACAAAGTATTCAGTATAACTTACATACTAGGTATTTTCCCTAGAAACTGCCTTTGAGAGTTGTCAACTTTCTTACTTGCTGTTGTTTCTCATTTCCTACAAGCCCTGTAAGAAAGAAAATACCTGATGTTATAGAAAGAGCTGGGTCCATTATGGTTAACTGTGTGATGTCATAAAATAGAGAGTTGTAAATACAGATTAGAACTAAACAAAGCAGGTGACAAAGGTATTATAGGAGCCCTCATTAACACTGCACTGTCTCTAATTCCATTTCCTACATTTTAAAATTTACAATGGATTAGCTGGATATAGTTTATACAGACCAAAAAAGATACCATAAATGAATGTAACTGAACTTTAGTTGAAATACACAATTTTAATCTGTATGAATGATCTTAGTCTGTTGGAATAATCATTTGTCTTGAAGTTGAAAGATCTGTGTTCTAATCCTAACCATGCTGTTTGTTTGCAGTGTTAGTTTGGATAGGCGCTATTAATATCCTATGTGAGGACAGCAGTGTGGCAGCTAAGAAAGTTTTTCTTTCATGCATCCATCTGGCTGCCAAGTCTAGTTCTTCAAGAGAGCATCACATTGAGGGCTGTCATGGCCCATGGTGGCTCTCAGCTTTAAACTTTTAGAACTTCAAATTTTTAATTTCTCTAAATTTATTGGTCCCTTTGGAATTGTATTTTTATAAAATTCACAAGAAAATTGTGAATGAACCAAAGTACAATTTAAAAAATACGTAATGTAGGCAAAAACAAATAATCAAAAAAGCCCCAAACCTTCAAGTTCACTTGAAGTAAATATCCCAGGAAGTAAATATACTTGGAAAGACAAATTTATTCAAGAGATGCTTAGTGAACATGGAATCGGAAAATAAAAGTCTGATGTCTTGGCATAAACTAACCCTCCCATTTTTCATTTTTTTATATTCTAACATATGTCTCAACATTTTTGTTATGAAATTACTATTAACTTTGATTATTTTTGAACAAATAATAGATTAAAATGGAAACTTTCTTTAGAACCATTTTAAAGGAAATAGTGAATCTGTGGTCTGTCCTGTAATTTGAAATAATTCCTATATATTTGCTAACAAAATAATATAGTAATCTAACTTATTTTTACTATCAGTGTTTGCACTTTGATTTTTTATCATAGTAAGATGTCTTTTGTTTGGTTTTGTTTTTGAGATTATCCCACAAGATCTGTTTTTTAGTTTTTGTTTTGGAACAATACAAATACACATAAAATAAAACTTCCCACAGTGTCCTTACAAATCACCACTCAGAATTGAGTAAATCAATAGGGTAGTGGCCTACAGAGGTGCCATCAATTCTATTCTACATTAGAATTACTAGATTCTGAATAATATATTTGTATCATAACATGGTAACTATACTTATTGTGATAAGCATTTAGTAATTTATGTACTTGTCGAATCACTATGGTGTACATCTGAAACCAATATAATATTGTATATCAACTATACTTATATAAAGAACAATGAAGTCAACTGGCTAAGTGATTTTGAGCAAGTTACTTAAACATCCTGTGTCTGAATACTCATGTGAAATTTAGAGATACTAAGAATACTTAACTATTGGGATATACATGATAATAGAACAATGCACATCAAATAGTACTGTAATGTGATTTAACGATAATGAAATAAATCTTTTTTAAATGAATCAAATCTCACAGTTGCAATCAAGATGAACTAGCTCTCTGCTTCCCAGGCCCCTTCTCCCAACTAGAACTGGAGAACTGCCTAGTGACCCTGCAACTCGGTGAAGGATCCTGTACAAGTCCACTGGCTCCTGTCGCCTCTCATGTATCTGGACCACAGGGCAGAACACCCTCCCAGAACTTCCATAGGTAGATGGGAAGGCTCCAGGAAAAGGCAAGGGGCCAGGAAGGGTAGGGTAAACATAAAAACCCCTCTCTGGCAATTCCTGTCCTAATCCCCAAATGCCAATGGGCAAACGCACTTGCACCCTGCCCCTGCTGGCACTTTGCTTCCGGCTGCAGGTAGGCATCTGGGGCCACCACTCAGATGGTCCTGTGGGCAGGTGGAGCTGACCTTCCAGATTTGTTCCGTATCGGAGATGTGACTGCAGCTTGTGGGAACCCAACTGAACCTCGTGGAAGCCTGTGATGCTGAGTTCCTCCCTGGGAGCCAGACTTCTTCCTATCCAGCCTCAGTGAGGCTACAGTTGGTGGCACGGTGGCCTGTGCCTTCTGCTGTGTCCCTGCTTCCCCTGGTGTCCACAGGGCCCACGGCTGAGGATCCGCCTATAGCAACACAGGGGTAAGCCAGTTCCCCACTTTGTGCTGAGGTCTGCCCCTGGCAAGGAGCTAAGATTATACCACCCCTCTGAGGCAGGGGCAGTGCTGAGTCAGTACCCCACTTTGGCCAGGCACGTGCCAGCAGGTGTCCACAGGTGCCAGCAGGTGTCAGTGAGTGCCAGAGATGTCCCCAGGCATCAGCACCAGCAGTCTATTAGGAGTCAACAGGCATCATAGGTGTCAATAGGTATCAGCAGCTGTTCGCAGGTATGAGTGGATGTCATCAGGTATCTGCAGGTGTTAAAAGGTGTCCTCAGGTGTCAGCAGTTGCCACCTGAGACTTCAGTGCTGCTGCGAGGGTGAGGTGGAGTATACACACCCACTCATCCTGCCTCATGTTTCCCAAGACGGGGACTGCTAGCTAAAAAACTACTAAAGAAACAAAAATAAAATTCAGAGTTTCATAATGTATATATATATATATTTTTTCTTTTTACTTAATTTTTTATTTTATTTTATTTTTTTTAATTTTTGCTATCATTAATCTACAATTACATGAAGAACACTATGTTTACCAGGCTCCCCCCCTCACCAAGTTCCCCACACACATCCCACTACAGTCACTGTCCATCAGTGTAACAAGATGCTGTATAATCACCACCTGTCAAGCGAAAGGGACTGGGGATGATGGGCAGAATGCATATTTTAAATGTCCAAAATACAATTAAAAAAGCATTCATTTATACAAAGCAGCAGAAAAACCACAATTCAAATGAGAATAGGTAATCAACAGACTCCAAGGCTGAGATGAATCAGATGTTGAAATTACACAAGGAGGATTTTAAAGTAGCCTTCAAAAATTATTCAACAAGTACTACAATCTTGAAATAAATGAAACAATATAAAATCTTGGAAGAAAGGAATTATGAAAATACACTGAATTGAATTATAGAACTAAAAAAATATCACTGACATAAATAGACTTTCTGGCTGGACTCAAATGTAGAGTGGGAAGACAGAGTGTAGAGCCAGTGAGGTTAAAGACACATCACTAAAGTTGGAGAGAAAGAGAGAGAATAGGCCAAAGAAGAAAGGAAAATAATTGACAGCCTCAGGGCCTGTGAGGCAGTAACAGAAGAACCAGTATATGTATCATTGTATTATTGTAGTCTTGGAAAGAAAAGAGACTGGGACTGAAAATATATTTGAAGAAATAATGGCTGAAAACTTCACAAATTGGGCAAGAGGCATATCATAAGTGTTCAAGTAATTCAGTGATCTCCAAACATGATAAATTCAAAGAAATCCACATCAAGACACATCATCATTAAACTTCTGAGTTTTAAGATATGAAAAACCTTGAGATCAGCTGAGAGAAACTATATATTACTAATAGGGGAGAAATTGAGTGAAAGTTGATTATTCAGTTGAGTCTATAGAGACCAGAAAAAAAACAACACATTTTTCCTTTTTAACAGTTTTGTTGAAATATAAATCACATGTCGTACAATTCACCCATTTCAAATGTGTAAGTCAATGTCCTTTTTTATTATTATATTTACAGAGCTGTGTAATTATCACCACAATCTGCCTTCAAAACATTCTCATTACTCCAAGAAAAACCCATGAGCACTCCCCCTTCTCTTCTGTACCCCACCCCAATAAGTCTAGACAAACACCATTCTTTTTTCTCTATATTTGCCTATTTCATATATATGAAATCAAACATTATCTGGTCTTTTTTGATTGGATTCTTTCACTTAGCATTATATTTTCAAGGTTCAATGATATTGTAACATGTCATCTCTGCATTTCTTTTTATTGATAGATGATATTCAATTTTAATAATATACTGTATTTTATTTATCCACTCATCTATTGATGGACAATTAGGCTATTCCTGCTTCTCAGCTATTATATGAATATTGCTGTTCTAATATTATTACAAGTATACAAGTTTTTGTGTGGACATACAGATAATTTCAATTGTCTTGAGTATCCTCAAGATATACCTAAAAGTGGAATTTCCTGGGTCATATGATATCTGGCAGTTTGAGGAATTGTCCATAGACTCTTCTTGGTGGTACAAGTTTCCACACTCTTCTTGTTTTTGATGATCTTAACAGTTTTGAAAAGTCAGGTGTTTGTAGAATGGCCCTCTCCTGGGATTTTTCTGCTGCTTTTCTCACTGTTGGACTGGGATAATGTATGTGGAAGAAATCACAAAGGTAAAGTGACATTTTCATCACATCCTGTCAAGGTTATATACAATCAGGCTGATTTATCACTGTGATGGTAGACCTTGATCACTGAGATAGTCTTTCTCAGGGTTCTCCACTCTAAAGTTCCTCTTTTTATTTCTTCCTTCCCACCCTTTTTGGAAGGAGATTATAAGCATAGGCTGTGCTTACGAAGTAGGGACTTGTGATCCTCCAATTTAATTATTTCTTCAATCATTTATTTATTTCAGTATGGACTCATGGATACTACACATTGGGTTATAATCTAATCTAATCTAATCTGTTGTAATCTAATAATTCTTTACCTATTCTGTATGTTCTTCCAGCTTTAGTCACTGTGGTATAAAACAGTTCTATTGCCACCCACCCCCAAGTTCCCTCATGCCCGTTTATAATCAAACACTTCCTAAAAATCAGATCATATCCACTGATGTGTTTTCCATCCCTACAGATTTTCCTTTTCCAGAATGTCATAGAAATGGAAAAATTAAAGGCATTTCTTATAAAGTGATTTTTTTGTAGCCTTTTGACTTTGACATTCAATCATCTTATTGTATCTAGCAGCAGTTGTTTATTTTTATTACTGAGTTGTATTCCATTGTATGGTCTATCACAATATATTATTCTTTCAAAAGTTAAAGGATATTTAAGTCTTTCCAGTTTGGAGAGTTACAGATAAAGCTGGTATAAACACTCATATGTAGGTTTTATATAAATATAACCTTCATTTCCTTCCAGATAAATGCCTAAGAGTGGGATTGATGAATCATATAATACATGTGTGCTAAGTTTATAAGAAACTAACAAAATATTTTCCAGAGTGTTTTTAACACCTTACACTCCTGCTTGGTACTGTCAGTTTTTTTAACCTTTCTGATAAGTATATTTTAAAATCTCATTGTAGTTCTAAACTACATTTCTTTAATGACCAATTGTGTTCAGCATCTTTTCTTTTGATTATTTGCCATTCATATATCTTCTTTAGTGATATGTCTGTACAATCCATTAGCCCAAAATTTGCTTGCATGTTTTATTATTGAGTTTTGAGAGTTGTTATATTTTATGGGTAAAACTACTTTTTATAAATACATTTTGAAAATACTTTTCCAAGTCTGTTGTGTATTTTCCATTCTTATCAATGTATTATGAAGAACAGTTCTTCATTTTAATGAAGTCCAATTTATCATTACTATTATTTTTTAAGGATTGTGCTTTAGGTTTTGTACCTAAGAAGTCTGCCAAAACAAAGGTACAGCATGTTCTTATATGTTTTCTTGATACTGGTCCAAGTCTCCCAAATTATCTACATTTCACTTGTCAGATGTCCAGCTTTCCCCATCAAGTCTTACATTTTACATGAGAACTTTCACACAAATAAGCCACAGTCAGGACCCAACACTGTGACTGATTTTCTCCCTTCGCTTTGATCCACATGGCAGCAAAGATTATAAACTATTTAAGGAAGTTGTAAATTAAATTTAGACTTTGTAATTTTTAATTACTAAGTTCTGTAGTGCAGGTAAAAATGGCCAGCCCATCCTGTATTCTTGGCATGTCATATGCTATACTAATGTTGTGGTGCAGCAGTCCTATAGCCCAAAAAGAGCTTTGTCTTTGACTTGCACTTCATTCCAGGTTTCTGTTCCCCTGCTGGTATCAAGAACTACCAAATATCCTATAATTTAATGCTAACTCTCACTGGCCTAATAGTAAACCCTGATTGATAATACCAGTTACTGTACTTGTCAGTGTACTGGCTGCAGAACATCAAATTCTTTCTTTTTAGCTTAAGCAGGAGGGGATATAGTACGTGTTGTTACATATCAAACCTAAATGGAATGATAAAATAATATGCATTTGTAGAAGTTGAAGAAATATTGCATGTAGGTTTAAGAATTATCTGTACATTAAAACATAGTTTATATATTTAAATGATGTAGTAGCACTGTGTCTCTATAAGAAGGAACAATATCTTTGACATTGGTAGGATATTAATTTTATTATTGTATTTATTTCTTAATGTTTTTACCACTAGTTTTTGTCACATCGTTATATATAAGATTCTTTTGTCTGATAGTTTATTTTAATAACCAAGCATTTTGGAAACCATACACAGGATACTTTTTGATAGCATGGCTACCAAACTGAAACTACTTTGGTGCACCAATACAGCTCGCACACTGGAGTTTCTAAAGCTTGATATTTATTTCAAAGTCATTTTTCTTTTTACATGAAATCACTGAAACCAATGCTCTTTGATATTGTCAAGCAAACTGCCCACTTCAACTTTGGTTAAATTTTCAGGTTATTCTCTTATCTACTAAATTAATATGTTATGACCTGGAATCACGTATCTTTTCAGATCTTCCTGTTTTCAGATACGAATTAAATAATATGAATGAGAATACAAGCAAAAAGTGTGGGCAATGTTTTGTTGTCTATGGTTGTGAAAGAATATTTTTTTCTTTCCAAATTTTAAGATATCAAAAATGCTTTGAATATTGAAATCTAAGTATGACCCCTCTGTGATAAGAGACAGATTAACTCAAAGTGTTCTCTGTCGTTTTATGACTCAACTACTGTGAAGAGCAGTGACCACATTTTAAAGAATTTGAAAGTGAAACACAAAAGGGGAATACAAGGTTCTGGTGATGACATTTACTCCACAAATATCATCATGAAACAGTGGAGAAGGGTGTGTGAGTTTGATTTGTGAGACATATAGCCTTGTTAAAGAAGAACTGACAAGCCTTCTAGAGTTTCTAACTGAATAATTCAAGGAAATTTGATAAGCAGTTGAAAAAAAAGCTGATCATACAAGCTGTGCATTCAGCTGTGAGCTGTCACCTGAACTAGTTCATATGTTAATGTTGGTACTTGTGGTATTGTTTGGTGTTGGTAGAAAGGTTTCATGTCTTTGATACATGAAAAATGCCTCCCCCATGCATGATGTGAATTAGAAAGGATATCATTTAGTTGTAAGAAAACTGTTGATGACCTTAGCTTGCTAACAATTGAGGCTAGAATAAAACTGCTCCTCTACCAGGGTTGTATTTAAGAATTTTGATCAAACATGTGGCTCTTCCATGTATTAGAATTTAATTTATATAGGAAAATTCTGAAATTTAGATCAAGTAAAGTATGCCATTTCAGTTTCACTTGCCTATGGCAGCATGTGTCTGACCTGATATTCACAGCTGAATAACCACAATATTTAGATAACAAAATTTTTCTCATCCAGGTTTCAAACTAAGTGCCCATTTCCATTGTTTGTACTAAAAGAGGTAAGATTAAGAAAATACATTGTGCCCAAATGTAATATTATGTACATGTACTATTAAGATATAATAGTAAAAGACCCATAGACTAATGGAACAGACTAGAAAGCCCTGATATAAACCCAAGAATATATGGCCAATTAATACATGAAAAAGCAGCCATGGACATACAATGGGGAAATGAGAGCCTCTTCAACAGCTGGTATTGGCAAAACTGGACGGCTACATATAAGAGAATGAAACTGGATTATTGTTTAACCCCATACACAAAAGTAAACTTGAAATGGATTAAAGACTTGAATGTAAGTCATGAAACCATAAAAGTCTTAGAAGACAACATAGGCAAACATCTCCTGAATATGAGCATGAGCAACTTCTTCCTGAACCCATCTCCTCGAGAAAGGAAAACAAAAGCAAAAATGAACTCATGGGACTACACCAAACTAAAAAGTTTCTGTGTGGCAAAGGACACCATCAACAGAACAAAAAGGCATCCTACGGTATGGGAGAATATATTTATAAATGACAGATATCACATATTACATATTCAGGCTATCAGAAAAGGTGTTAATATCCAAAATATATAAAGAACTCACATGCCTCAACAACCAAAAAGCAAATAACCCAATTAACAGATGGACAGAGGATATGAAGAGACAGCTCTCCAAAGAAGAAATTCAAATGGCCAACAGACACATGAGAAGATGCTCCACATCACTAATCATCAGGGAAATGCAAATTAAAATCACAATGAGATATCACCTCACACCAGTAAGGATGGCCAGCATTGAAAAGACTAAGAACAACAAATGTCGGCGAGGATGTGTAGAAGGGGGAACCCTCCTACACTGCTGGTGGGAATGTAAGCTAGTTCAACCATTATGGAAAGCAGTATGGAGGTTCCTCAAAAAACTGAAAATAGAAGTACCATTTGACCCAGAAATCCCACTCCTTGGAATTTACCCAAAGAATACAACTTCTCAGATTCAAAGACATATGCACCCCTATGTTTACTGCAGCACTTTTTACAATAGCCAAGAAATGGAAGCAACTTAAGTGCCCATCAGTAGGTGAATGGATAAGGAAGATGTGGTACATATACACAATGGAATACTATTCAGCCATAAGAAAGAAATAAATCCTACCATTTGCGACAACATGGATGGAGCTGGAGAACATTATGCTCAGTGAAATAAGCCAGGCACAGAAAGACAAATGCCAAATGATTTCCCTCATTTGTGGAGTATAACAATGAAGCAAAACTGAAAAAACAAAATGGCAGCAGACTAAGAGACTCCAAGAATGAACTAGTGGTTACCAAAGGGGAGGGTGTGGGAGGGCGTGTGGAGAGGGAGGGAGAAGGGGATTGAGGGGTATTATGTTTAGTACACATGGTGTGGGGGATCACAGGGAGAACAGTGTAGCACAGAGAAGGCACGTAGTGGATCTGTTGCATCTTACTACACTGATGGACAATGACTTCATTAGGGTGTGGGTGGGAACTTGATATGGGTAAATGTAGTAACCACATTGTTTTTTCATGTGAAACCTTCATAAGAGTGTATATCAATCATATCTTAATAAAAAAATTTTTAGAAAGAAATAATAGTATTGCCAGGTAATGTAGTATATTTCTTATAAAATGTGCTGAATTAATATTAAGCACCCAAAAGAAAATAATACAATTTACAGATAGAAACTAGCCTGGTATAGAACAAAAGTCATAGAAATTAAACCCAGAATATCCTGAATATGATTTCTCATCTGCTACTTTTTTAATGTAATATTTATCAATCATAATAAGCTTTTTCAAATAGTAATAACAATAACTACAGGTTTATAAGAAACAAACACAGCCATCAATATGAAAATGCTTTTCAAGTTTTGATCTGGATATAAATGTGCTTAACATTATTAAATACCTGATTATTTTCCAAGAATGGGCATATTTTATTCCTGATGTATCAGATCTTATTGCCAAGTAAGATGTGTTAATATGAGGCACTCATTTATGTGTAATAAGTTACATTGTTTCACATATTACATATTCAGAATAAAGTACAGCAACATGTACTGATTATCAAATTTTTAAGTATTTAAGCACAGTCAGCTTATGACTCATGATCTATATTGCATATTATCAAGTTTTTGATGCCTAATCTGAAGACTCTTTATGACCTGGCACTGGGAAAAGTTCATTACATTAACATCAACTCTGATTTTTCAAGTAGAAGTGAATGTTAAAATAAAAGTCTGCTTGACAGAATGCTTCAAATTTTTACTGAGTCATGAAAAATTTTTTAATTAGTTTTGAATTGTGTAATTACACAAATTCAGAAAATATTAAAATGAATTTATCAAACCACCTATTTTTTTCTCACTGTGAAAAAGTGTGCTTCCTTGCTATTATTTTAGGTCACCATAGAATCAGAAATACTGATGACATATCACAAATACAATAGTCACATTAGCTGCAAGGTGATGACATTATGACCAAGAAAGATCAAAGGCCTTGAAGACTCAGCCAAGGAAAGTTTTGTTAATTAGTAGTGAATGGTATTCTACATAGTTAGAAAAACTAACAATAATTTGACTTGAATGAAACAACTGGAGAAATGTTTTAAATAAATAAACTTGTTAAATTTTTATATATGTAAGAGTCTTAAAACCAAAGCCACATCATTGCTATGACTTTAAGACAGAAGTAAAACAAGAACTTCTTGTGTTGGTTAAGGCTTCTTTTTTTCAGAAGAGCTTCTTTTATCTATTTGAGTCTTCATAAAATACATATTCACTAAATGGACTTCAGGTTGCTTGAGTATTTACTTCTATGAGAAATGGGAAATAATCAGACTATGTTATGTATATGAATGGGCAATTTAAGCCTGTAAGCTGCTATCTTCTCTGCAATATTTCAGTTTGGAGATGGGTAGCTTGTCCTCTTGTCTGCCTGGATTATGGAGTATAAGCAATACAGACCTGGGCTTCTGGAGCCTTTTTCCCTTCCTAGGGAAGCCACCATATGGAGAACAGCCCAGAGGAGAAGCCGAGAGAGGGACAGAGATGATGCCCGCCCACATGGGGCCCGCTCGGAGGCACTAGCTGCTGCAAGTGCAGTCTCTTCTTTGAGCTTTCATGTCTGTCCCAGCTATCTGAGTCTTCGCCGTTGTTATCATAGTAAATTCAGAATATGAATCCTATCCGTTCTCTGTATCTGTATTCCTGAATAAAGTAGTGTTCAAGTATTTCTAGAGTGTTTTAAAGGAGTGCTTTGTAGGAGTTCATGCATCTCTTGTCATTTCCCACTGCTAACCTGAGAACTGGTGTTTCCCACTAGCTAGTTTAAGAATGACCATCTCTACCTACTACCATCAGCTTTTCGCTCTATTCCTAAAGCAGGAGGAACCTCAGTGGCAACATCTGGAAGACTTCTGCTTACAATACGTTAGAGCTTTCCCCTTGCAGGTTACCGTTTGATAACTTGGTAGAGGTGCGTTAGCAGTGCTTCTCAAATCCCAGTGTCTTGTGGAGTTTTTAAAAAATTGATTCTTCTGTTTTTGTTTATCACCCCATCACTCAGTGCTGCAGTGACCTGGAGAAGGAACAGGTGGCAATGACGGGCATCCTTCCCCTCTGGACAAGGGCTCTCTTCCCGAGTCAAGCTGCGTGCTTCTCATTCCATCCTCCCTTTGGGCAAGCTCTTCTCAAGCTGCTTTCAGCTCCTTTAAAGTAGCTTTAAAGGGGGTGCTTGCCACACAAGCTTGCCTGACATACTTGAATTTCCTTTAGATTCGAACTGGCTCATTTATTTTGGATATTTTGCCTAAAAAGACATCGAAGGAAAAGCACATTAATAAAATATATGGACATACAAACAATTTTTTAAAGCAGAAATTTTGCATCACATTTTTTAAAGGAAAGAGCGCTTTCTAAGATAACCATCCTACATTCTTTCTCAGCCAATGCTTGAGCAAGCCGTCTGCTCTCCTACCAAGTATTTTATTGGAACAAGAGGGTATTTGGTATCTGTGTTGTTTTCAGCTGTGTTACAACATCATTTTTGGTAATTTTTTGAAACCTCATATCACTTGTGGGAAGATTATAAGGCAATATCAAGAAAAATAATGATAATATTTTTGTAGACAGTAATCAAATATTTGTTTATTTGTTTCGACTAGAGTACTTCACTTGATGTTACTCACTTTGAGCTGCATATTGTTACTTTGCAAATAAGATTAGATTAACAGTAAAATGAAGAGTTCTCATTGCTCAGAGACAATTCTTAATGTACCGTTAGAGGCTGGTTTATTTTTCAGCAGTTCATTTGCATTCTTTAGTTACAAATACAAGATGATTCTGATGATTCTTTATTTGTCTAATAACTATTTTAGACAGTTAGAGAATTATATACTGCTGGCTTTGGCTCCAGAATACAAAAGAATCCTCATGAGGCTTGGCAGCACATTTTACCTTGAATTTCTGGTCTATCTTTCCTTGAGTCCCCATTACCTCATAATTTGGTACATGTTCTGCTCATTCACATGGCTAACGGATATTGTTATATTGTCAAGAGATGAACATACAATTAGTGTCATTTCAGTGGTTATGAATTTCCATTTGAGAGGTAGTAAAAGAAATATCCTTGCTTTCCCAAATCACCAGCTGGGTCACAGTTAAGCACTCATGTGAAATCATTTAATGGGAATCTATTCTAATACTAGATTGTAAAAACTCAGTTTTCATGACATCTTTTTGGTATTTACTCACTGTGATTTAAAAACAAAGACAGAGGTCTAAGATCACACTGTTATTATTTCTATAATCTTAGTGAAAGTCTTGGATTTATGAAATCCATCGGTGCATGAAAAAGCCCTGTGCTAAGTTGTGTCACTGTTCTAAGAACATACAGCGGTGGCCACAAACACCTTATAACCCTTCAGGCAACTCAAATTAACAGAATCATAAGCAAATTAATAGGAGAACTGAGGTCAACTCCCATTGACTAAGTGCTAAGTGGGTACTGTAGGGACATTAATTAGGAACTGTGCAGGGTTACATTACATACAGCACAGAAATGGATAGAAAGCTGCTGTGTGGTGCTATAATCGCTTCATAATAATTATGTCTAGAATATAATTTGCCTCATATGCCTGTGATATAGTTGTGAGGTAACATGTTGATAGAGCATTAAAGAAAAACAGAAAAATTTACCAAATGCTCTGCCCTTTTATAGGTCTTTGTAGTCCAAAAGTTCTTGGTGATGTACTTTGACTTTTGAGGCTACAAAACCAAAATCAATGTTTCCTTTTCTTCTGAAATGCTGAACAGGATTTTTATTTAATTAGAACCAGTTACTGCACAGGGCAAAACTAGAAATTTATGTAATATATGTGATAAATAGGTATAATTTTTAAAACAAGTCATGCTTTTCTCATTTTGTGTATCATCTAATAAGAACTAAAATAAGATAGAAAGCAGCTTTCTAGTCAGTGATTAAGGTAATCTCCATATAGTGGCCACTCAATAAAAATAGCCAATAGAGAGAATTGTACTATTTTAAAATTATTTTCAAATTCCTTTCAGTATGAATATGTCTTTTATGAAGTTATTTTTTTAAAATGGTTAAGTTATATGTTAGCCACTTTTAAAAATGATACGTTACATGTATTTTTTCTTTCCACTGTGTGATTGGTGAACCTGTGTGCTATTAAATAATGTACACACACACACACACACACACACACACACACACACACCACTACCACCACCACCACATCTTTCTCTTTTGGGTATAGGTAAATCATATGAAATTTCTTTTTCAGTGAGTAACTCTGGGTAACCCAAAAAGTGGACAAAATACATACATGCCTAGAGAAACAGCAAAAAAGCAGCATTTAAAATTTGTTACTATAAGTTTTTTAAAAATCAGTAAATTGGTCATCATAAGAAAAAGCAGTTTTCCTTATACTTTATTTCCTTATTGTTAAATTAAGTAGCCTTATTTTTATTTTAACTTACATATAGGATTACCAAAATATATTCAGTACATAAATGTCTTGTACCTCTGCCAGGGAGACAGTTCTATGACCGCAGAGCAGACTTTCTCTCTGGCCCTATCTCCAATGTTCTCTTTTCCTTTTCAGTGGGTAGACCCAAGGGAGGCCCACCTGATCCTGTCCCCTGGTGCCCATGCTCTGTATAATCCCTTCCTCCTGAATATGGAGGGAACCTGTGACTCGCTTCTAGATAACAGAACATGCCCATGGAATTAAGGCCTCAAATCACTTGTTAAAAATCACAGCTTAAAATTAAGGCCTTAAATCAGCCAGGGAGATGTCCTTGATGGGCCTGACCTAATGAAGTAAGGGTCCTTGAAAGAGGACAGGAACCTCCCTGAAGTGCAGGGACCTCCCTGAAGTGTAAGTCTCCCTTGTTAGCTTAATGAGATAATTGCACCTGGTAGAGGAGTCCTTATGACCAGGAACTGCAGACACTTCTAGGAACTGTGGGTGGCCTCCCAGGAACTGTGTAGCTCACAGCCAGGTCCTCATGTCACCCAGCCACAGTGAAATGAATTCTGTCCATAAAATGAATGAGTGTATTCTTCCCCACTCTAGCCTCTGGATGAAAAAAGGGCCCAGCAACAACTTGATTGCACTTTCATGAGACTCTGGGTGGAGGATCCAGCAGAGCTGTGCCTGGACTCCTAACTCATGGAAAGTGTGACAATAACTGTACATTGTTTTAGCCATACAATTGCAGTAATTTGTTACAGAGCAATAGAAAATGAATATATTTTCCTCCTTGTGGCCAACTTTTAAGACACTGCTTTTTCTTTTCAATTTAATTAAAATTTGCCATAATTATTAAAGCCTCAGGAAATAACTCATCTCTCGCTAGCTATTTCTGAAGAAAAGTTCCCATGTCTGTTGAACTGGACTGAGTCTCTTCCTCTGTGAAAACTCCTTGACCCATTTTAGCAAATTTAATTATTTCTTTTTGTTTGTTTCCACCATCATAACCAATGAGAATCAACAGCGTCCCTTTTCTATTTTATTGAGTTCACATTATTATTTTGCCAAATCCAAGCAGTAAATTACACATTTTTCATGGGCTATATACTGATTTCATTTTAGCTGAATAATGAAAGGATTTAAGAATATACCAATTGTTTATTTCTCAAGCACAAAACCATTCATGCTTGAGAGTACACAAAATATTCTCATCACATAAATAGATAACTCTGTACAATTAATGATCAACAACTTTCGATTGTCTTCCTCTTTGTGAGTTCTTTTCCAATGTTAGGTTATGCCTTTAAATGTATTTTTTCAGTATTAATTTGTTATAGTTGTTTTTCTGCAGTTTCCCAAGGAAAATAATGCCCTTTCTCCTTCAAATCATGTGCACAGAGAATGAGCAAAATCGTCATGAACTTGCATGACATCAACAGAAGGTCGTTGTGAAATGGGATAAAATCAGTGTAAAAACAAGGAAGTGAAGCAAGATTAAAAGAGATGACCTGATGGTGGGTTATCGTAAAGAACATGCTTCCTTAATTATTGTCGGACTGGGAACAAGTCTCCTGCTCCCTGGGCCCAGCAGTGACTGGCAGAACTTGCTGACACAGCTCCATGGAACTCCAACTGTCATCTGCTGGCTTCAGTCCTGTGATGTTTTCTTTTCTGTTTTTTAAACTGATCGTATTTGCAATGCAAAATCATCTCATACTGTACCTCTTTCTTGTTTGTCTGCTGATATTCTCAGGATTTTTCTTGTTTAGGGAAAAGAAAAGAGAAAAAAAACAACTCATCTCTTTTACATACAAAATTATTTTTGCATTGATGTTTCCTTTTGATTATAAATTATGCATGTTGCATTGTTAGTTACGCTGTGTAATTTCCACTTAAAATTCGATAATCTTGTATAAGGAGATAGATTTTCAGCCTCATTTACTTTGACAGAATTATGTAAGGCACAATGAGCCAGATCTTTTGTATCAGCTATTTCATGATATAAAAGTTAATACAGTATTAGCCCAATCAGATTGATATAAAATTTTTCTGTTTATTACTTGTTTAAGTGCAATAAATATTAAGGAGATAAGAAGAAACGCAAGTGAAAAATAACATGTATGGAAAGCAAAACACGTTAGTTTTTATTAGCTGCTATCTCACTGAGTTCTGAAAATAAAACAGTAAAGTAGATATTTTTAGTCTATTTTGAAGTTTGGAAAATTGCAACTCAGATAAACAAAATAAATACATTGAATAATATGTATGGAACATCTTCCGTAGATCATGCCTATTTCAAAATCATAGAACACTTTGGTAACAAATTACAAATTAGATTCTAATTCTAAAAATCTATGTCTTTTTCACTATGAGGAAATGGTGGAGTAAAAACAAACTAAAACATGTTATTTGAAGTGGGTGAGGTTTGTTTGAAGTTACTGCTCTCTTATTTACCCAAGATGTGGAACCAGGTCACATAGCTTGACCTTCTGATTTTCAGTTTCTTAATTTGATTCCTGAAGTTGGTGGTGTCTTTCTCTTGCTGCTTCACTGGCAGAGGTTCAGGGAATGTCCAAGGTGTACACAGTCCAAGTCTGAGCCCAGCACATGCAACTTACTGTTACTCTTACTAGATGGCAAATGGATGCTCTAGATCTCAGCATGCTTACAATGGTAGCCCCGTAAATGCTTGCTGCATTATTTAATAAATGCTACATCACTAGCTGCAAATGTAATGATTAAAATAAATAGAGAAATTATCTAATTGAAAAAATGAATAACTGAACAAGCTGATTATCCCACATTCTTTCTTACATGATGCAGTAAACCGAAAGTATGCTATTATCACGCTCCACCCACTTTCAAACTATCCATTTACAGGGTGTCTATATACTTTTCTATTAGATAATTCTTTCAGCAACAAATTTTAAAAACTGTATATTATTCTTCAGGATTTAGTATTAGGGAGCAGGGTAGGTTTTAGAGAAGGGGTTTAGGGCAGATGCACACACAATGTCTTGTGAAAGGCAGGCAGCTCTGCTTGTTGAGCAGGATGGGGCTGGACTGCTGGGCCCTGGAGAGAAAGTGGTGAGTGAGGTAAAGATGTAGAACATTCCTCCATCTCTTCCAGAAGACTCCTCAGTTAGACATGAAAGTTTAATCAACAAAAAGACTTGGAGCAAAACATAAATCTGGACAGATTATGGGAACTATATAGGGTGCATGCTCATTGCCTAGGTTTCTTGAAATTTTGTCTAAAGTTCATTTGTAATATTAACATTTTGGAAATCAGTGAATAGAGATCCAAATGTAAGTTTGGAAGTTTGTATCAGTAACCACCAGAAAGACTTTTTCCAGAACTCAAGAGGGAGACGTGTTCAATCTACAATTGACAAGGGGAAAGATACCCTTAGTTTTGCCCTGTTACAACATTCAAATTTTGAGGTTTAATGTCTCCCACCCATATGGTGTTAAAGCCCCTTACATTTGTGTTTAAAGTGGACATGTCTTTTGGAAACAGCATGCCTGGTCCTGCTTATTTGAGATGCTGAGAAGTCCTAACAACAGAATAATGGACACTAAAGAAACTGCTTGCGGTGGTTTATTATAGTGGCTGGCTGCAGGTCATATGCACTCAGGGAACATAATAGTTTTCCATAATAAAAAGCACTAAGAGGCATATTAGTTTCCTAGGGTCGCTATAATAAAGTACCATAAAACCACACAGTTCAGAACAGCAAAAAGGTATTGTCTGACCATTCTGGAGGCTACAAGTCTTAACTCAAAGGGCCAGCAGGGCCATGCTCCCTCTGAAACCTGTAGGGTCTAGATCTTTCCGTGCCTCTTCCTGCTTCTGGCAGCCCCAGACATGCCCTGGCTTGCGGCCACATGACTCCAGTCTTCACACAGTCGTCGCTCTGTGTTCAAATTTCCCCTTTTTGTAAGGACACCAGTCCTATTGGATTAGGGCCCATCCTAATGACTTCATTTTAACTTGGTAACCTTTGCAAAGCCCCTGTTTCCCACTAAGGTCACATTCTGGAGTACTTGGGGTTAGAACTTGCATATATTTTTGGAGGAGGACTGTCAGTCTGGGGAAAGGAAATCCCGTGGCAAAATACCTCTAAAAACCAAAATCAGTCAAAGGGAGAAATCAAGTTTAAAACCCGTTTATTACTCACAAACTGCAGTCTCACGCCGTCTTTCTTCTCTGCTCCAGCAGCAAACACACCGGCCCTCCCCCTCACCTCTCAGGTACAGATAAGCCCTCTGTTGCCCAGGTAATCACCCATTGATGTGGAGATGAACTTTTCCACCCCTGAGGAAAGAATCAAATGCACTAAAGCCATACTTCTTTCCATCTCCGAACGCCTATTGATATGCAGATATACTAAAGCCAGGCAAGATATTCTGGAAATGTTACAATTTTACCCACAATCCACCCTTCCAGAAATCTCTTCTTACAATTTACTCTATCCCCCTCTTCCGACCAATCTAGTAACATGCAATAGCAACAGCAATAAAATTTTGATAATTCTCAAGCCAGGGGATTCAGCCTATGCAGATTAAGCAAATGTACTTTACAGCACAATCTCTCACTAAGCACAAAATATGTTTTTGCACTTGTTTACTCATTCTTAACAATCACGCTAGATTGCTCACAAAACTTGTACCAAACATTAGAACAAAGTCAAGCCTCTCTTTAAACATTATTTTCTTGACAACAGCAACACAATCATAATTCTCAAACCAGAGGATTCAGCTAGGTTCCTTTACAGCACAATCTCTCACTAAGCACAAAAATATATTTCTACATTTGTTTACTCATTCCTAACAATCATGATTGCTCACAAAACTTTTACCAAACATTAGACAAAGTCAAGTCTCTCTTTAAACATTATTTTCTGAACAACAGCAACACAATCATAATTCTCAAGCCAGAGGATTCAGCCAGGTTCAAAGTCCCATGCAGATTAAGTCCAAAGCTCGTCCATTCCAGCCATCATGCGGCAGCTGCCGCCAGGGGGCGCATCCAGGACGCTAAGACCGTAGAAGCAAATAACCATGATTGTTGGGGGCCAATTTGCTGATATTAGAGGAATACACAGAAGGCCAGTTTCCAGGCCTTTTCCCCAAGTTGCCAGAAGAGCCAGCCATCGCGAATCCATGTTTTGAAATGCCCAGGGCCATATCATTTTACTCCTAATTGATGCACCCATCCTTGCAACACATGTCCCGTAAAGTGGGTACCTCGATCGCTCTCAGTAACCAGCGACTAACCATAGGCTGCAGAGATGCTCTAGGCCCTCTTGTGTAAAGGAGTGCAGAGAGCATTAAGAGTCAGGAAAAAGAACTAATAAAACTTAGCTAAACCTTAACAGCAGACCATTCCGGAATAGTAAGAGATTCAATGTCTAAACTTAGAGAGAGGCCAGATCAAAGGAAGAGAGAGCGAGAGGCCAGCCAAGGGCTATTTGAATCCTAGTTTACTAAATCCCCATGGTTTACAACCCTGATATCTACCCTGGCAGGGCCCTTGCTTATTTTCATACTGCTTCTCACTTTAGGTCCCTGTATCTTAAACCGGCTAATAGCCTTTGTTAGGGAAAGTGAGTGCTGTTCAGGTGCTAATGCTGAGACCGCAGTATCATTCACTCACACAGCAGGAAGAAACAAACATTCCATGATTGGAATGGTCAAAGGAAAGTGGGGAAATGTAGAATCTAAGCATTAGTAAGATTAGTAAATTAGCATAAGCATAGCCATCTTAGAAACCTAGAAACCATTTTCTGAGAGTGTGACTCAGAGAAAAAACAAAAACAAAAAAAAACCTGGGCCTGGGTAAGGCCTTGAAAAACAAGTTAATCATGAGCACCGGGTGGTGGGCAGCTGTGACCCTTGGTCAGCTAACCTTGGTCAGTTAATCTTACATACCAAGCTTATCGTGCAGAACCTCCCTAACCATTGAGGAGTAGTCTTACCCTGCCCTTGCTTAACCCCAGGATATATGTCTTGCAAGAATAATGTATAGTTATAGAAAATTACTATGAGTTAAGTGCTTTGAAAATGCTATATAAACCCTTGGCTCTGAGTGCTCGGGGTCCTTGTTGAGACCCGCTGCGTCGGGCTGACTTGGACCCCAGCTAGCTGGCTGAATAAAGACTTTGCTTGAATTTACATCTCTATGCCTGTGTAGTTTGTTCTCTGGAGAAGCCTCAGAAGCCTGGACCCTAACACTTGGTGGTTTGCTGATCTGCACAATGTGCAGGGCACTCCTTCTGGGCTCAGCTGACTTCTTCAAAGGTGAAAGACAAGCCACACCTATGGGCCCACATTATCTTTTGAGGTGTCTGTGTCACACCACTCCGTGACCTTTGGGTCCAGTCTCGCACCCACCCCACGATGGGATGGGAGGTTATTACCTTGGTCAGAGCTGTTCTGGTGATGGGCTCTGTAACCAGCAAGGCGTGGTACACTGCAGCCAGTTGCTTCTCTATCAAAGTGACCCAGACCTCTGCTCCTTTCCATGGTTGTGGCCAGGCTCTGGCCGGCAACAAGAGCAGCAGCAGTGGCAGAAGCAGTAGCCTTAGGCTCAGGCCACGGGCTGGAGTCGGAGTGGCCAGCAGTGGTGATGGAGCCTCCAGGACTACACGAGTGTAGACACATGTTCCTCAGCACGAGCGCTGCTTCTCCCCATCATTTCTAGGGGTGGCCTTCCCAAAGGTCGCACCCATTATGACAGATTTCGGGTTTACAGGAGTCCTGCCAACTACGCCAATTGTCAGTCTGGGGAAAGGAAATCCCGTGGCAAAATACCTCTAAAAACCAAAATCAGTCAAAGGGAAAAATCAAGTTTAAAACCCATTTATTGCTCACAAACTGCAGTCCCAGGCCATCTTTCTTCCCTGCTCCAGCAGCAAGCACACCGCCCTTCCCCCTCACCTCTCAGGTACAGAGAAGCCCTCTGTTACCCAGATAATCACCCATTGATATGGAGATGAACTTTTCCACCCCTGAGGAAAGATGCAAATGCACTAAAGCCATACTTCTTTCCATCTCTGAATGCCTATTGATATGCAGATATACTAAAGCCAGGCGAGATATTCTGGAAATGTTACAGTTTTACCCACAAAGACACAGTTCAACCATAGCAGGTATGGGCAGAGCCTCCCATTCCCAGTCCACCTAGCCTTTGCTCTCTGCAGAGACAGGAAAAAGTTTACTAAGTTGTGACCTTCACTCTCCACCTCAGATGAAGTGTTGCAGGACCTTTGAACATTGTAAGAAGATAGCAGTGGCCCCTTCCTCTCTCACAAGCAGCATAGACTGAGGGCCATACAGAACGGAAGAAGGGACATCAGTTGGAGTTTTGGGGTTGCAGGAGCTCAGACTCCCCAATAACAGGGCCCTGTGAGCTTGCCAGGTGTGGGCGGTGAGGGAGGGTATGTGGACGGGATGCACACTGGCAGGTCATGTTCCTGTTTACACATTTCTAGCAAATTCCATAGGAGAGAGGACTCAAAAAATCATGTAAGGTAGTGGCCTGGATATTGTGATGATAACTACAGTGTTTAGCAACAGCCACTCATATATTTTAGTAACTTTCTTTACTCTTCCCTTACTGCCATGAGGAAAGCATCACCTCGCTGCTCTGTTTGAGTGTGCCCTCAAGTCAGATTTTAACCACCATGAATACCATGCATACACCTGAGACTTCTGCTCTTGCTCATATGACAACCCAAAATTAAGATCTCAGATTTTACCTTTAGGTTAGTTTTTTTCCTCTCTAACAAGTATCTGTGCTCTTCATTTTCCACTGTTACATGGTATAAATTCCTCTACATATTAAAAACTAATCTTGGTTCTTTTCTAAAAGGAAAGGATGGCAAAAGCAAATAGTCATGTAAGTCAAATCAATATTTGTATTATTACCTATTAAGTACTACCTACATCTCTTCATTAATTTAGATATTCAAGAGTTTACATATGTGATAACATCTAGATGTTATACTCCCTTTGTATTTCAACTAATAGCATTTCAGTAGATGATAATTAATTTACTTTTAATTTATATTTTTTGTGACTGACAGTGTTGTTTCCATATTAAGGTATTATAAAAATTTCCTTAGAAGAATGGGATTTGATTTTTTTCCCCCACAAAGAAATGACCCCATTATATCCTTCTACACTACTTTGCAAGTATATTTAGACATTAAATACAGCTACATTTTCTGTGAATTCTTAAAAAGATAACATTTTGGGGCCATTCTTCAGTAAAAGAATGTGGTAATAGTGACAGATAATATAAGAAAGGCAATCACTTTTACACTTTTTGTTATCCTCTAATGTTAGTTATGTGCTTAGTATAGTACCCAAGATGAGGGGAATTGATGTGGAACTTTCTCACACCTACTCTGTACCAGGGTCTGCTGCCACCTGGCCTCCCAGGGCTCTTTACAACAGAGTTGATAATTTGGGTCCATGGCTGATTCATGACAATATCTCACTTTTGTAACAATGTCCCCACTGACTTTACCCCACAAAGGCAAATAAAATCCTTTCTATCAGTCCCAATTTACTTTCTCCTGGATCTCTGTAATCATCACTTTTTATCAGTGCTCATTTTCATCTCAATATGTTCATATCAAGTTTTCATTTGTAAGTTATACTTTTCAAATTAAGTAATTATAATTGATTAATAAATTATTTCCATTCATTAGTCTCTGGTTTAGAGTGACTTTTTACAATTAGAATTCTTATCATTCGAATTGAAACCATATTGGACTAACTTCACCCATTTTAGTTCCTGATACATCCCCATCTGAACCCACCTAAACCTTCCATTGCTATGATATTTGAATATGAATTGTTATTCACCTAAATGTTCCTTTTTTATTATTTTTATTTACATAATCCACATGGCTTTCTGTGTTGATAAGCATCATTCACATCTTCACATCACAAAACTCTTAGTTACATAATGTGTATGAAACTCCCAAAGCTTTATGGCAGTGTATAGCTAATTGACACGTGACTGATAATCTATTAGATAGATGCAAGTCTGACCGTGATAACTGTCATCTTCAAGGTCTGTAAAAATGGTAGAAGCCAAGATAGACTCAATAAAAGTTATCAATATGTTTAATTCAATGATTCCCACATTTTTTGTTTTGTTCTGCATTCTTTTTCTTCCTATAGATTATGTTACTCCTATGTAACATTTTTTGAAATGTTTGAAATGAATCAATTAAATATTAATCTGTGATGACTTATGAAGATGAACAATAAGCTTTTTGAAAAATGTTTGAAAGCTTAAAATGTCCATCATTCACACTCACATATCTGAAAAGGCCAGATGAAACTATTACCCTAAATGTGGTTTAGGACTCTTGGAAACAAACATAATGATGCCCATTTGGACAACAGTCTTCCATGGGAACTTTGTCTCCACTTGAGAAGGCTGACAGAAGACCGTGAGATTGTCTTCCTGAGGCCCAAACAGAAGTCTCCAAAGTAAACTGAACCCCACTGGGTCCTCCCATAGAACCCTGAATGTCCTCTGCTTCCATTTACGGACAAAGCAGAGCAAAATGCTGTAGTTTCAGGGCATCATTTAGGACCAACCCCAATCGTAACAGAAGCACAAATGAACTAACCACACAGCAGTGATCTGGAAGTGATTGTTGAAATGATCCTGGGTGGGCACTTGCCTGTGCATGAGTATGCATGTGTATGCACACACACACACATGTGCATGTACACATCCCTCAGATTAGTAACAAGAAGAAATCAAAATATGTTAATCAGATTCTTAGACCACTAAGAAAAAAACAGACGCTCCATTTTGAGAAACTGTGATGAGTGATCACAAAACCTTAACAAAGGATTAGGGGCCTATCCTATGACCTCATTTAATCTTAATTGCCTCCCTGAAGGACATATATCCAAATATAGTCACATTGGGGATTAGGGCTTTAACATATGAGTCTTGAAGCAAGGGTTACAATTCAGTCCACAACGGATATTTATTAATTATTGTTCATGACATTTAAAATAGTGAATTACTGCCTTTGGGTAATCCAGTAAATGGGTCTTATTCCTAGGAAGCTGACTCCAATATGGAGGTCTGCATGTATGAAATTTATTGGGGAGAATTATTTGAGTGGGACCCAAAGAAGAAAAGGGCTTTGCAAAAGATCCAGGCTGCAATGCAACCAGCCCTGCTACTGGGGCTCCTGACCAACCAAATTAACACTGGGATGTTTTTATCATCCCTGGTGGAAAATTCCATGTGGGGTCTAGAGAAAGTCCAATAGGAAAATTATAATATTTACCCCTGGGGTATTTTTTTCTTTTTAATAGAGCAGTTTTAAGCTCACAGCAAAATGGAATGAAAAGTACAGAAAGGTCCCATATATACCTTACAACTCACACACGCACAGCCTGTACCAGAGTGGTACATTTGTTAAAATCAGTGAATCTGCACTGGAACATCATTATCAACCAAAGTCCATAGTTTACGTTAGGCATACATTAGATTAATTTTTGGTGATGTACATTCCATGGATTATGATAAATGTATAATGGCATGTATCCATCATTAGAGTATCATACAGAGTAGATCAATTGCCCTAAAATCCCCTGTGCTCCACCTATTCATCCCTCCGTCCACCCTAAACTCTGGCACTTTACATTTATGTTTATGACCCATTTGAGTTAATTTTGCAAAGGGTGTAAGGCTTGTGTCCAGATTCATTTTTTTTTTTTGCATGTGGATGTCCAGTACTCCCTGGGGTATTGAAGCAAGGTCATGCTGTCTGAAAATGAGTATTTCCCATTTAAAAAACAAAACAAAGCAGATTTTGGCATGCTACTAGACCAGACACATATGAAGTGCCTGACTGTGGGCATTAAATGACCTGGTGGCCAGAACTTTCCATCGTGAGTTGAGTTAACAGAAGATCCTCTACATCATAAGACCATCTGGGCCCAGTAGCAATTCACCTGAAGTTAGAAGGGGCATCTCTGGATAAGGAATGATCATAGCCACAGCCAGAGTAAGATCCTTTAGTAAGTGACCCAGCTCCACAACCCTCAGGGCTGCCCCAGAGCTTGACTTCATGGGACGGGTCACTGAGGGCCATCAATGGACAAGGAAATAGCTGAGGTTGGTTCACAGACTGGCATGCTTGATCATGAACACAAGCTGAAAATAGAAAGATGACATATTTGGGACATGTTATGGAAAACCTTATGGGGAATGGCAGTCTGACAGAGGACATTACAGTATGCCTCAGCTTTTCATCTGCTATGTGCAGAAAGGTAAGTAGTAGTGTGAGGTGGGGATACATGCATACAGATGGTTTGTCTTGCTAGACAAAGACCTACAAGGAGAAAAATTGGAAGATTGGAGACAAGGAGGTCTGGGAATAATCAATGTAGCTGAATTTCTCAGAACGGACACAGAGCATGGTGAGATACAGGGAGCAGGAGACTATACCCCAGTGGACACTTGTAAAGGAGATGCTTGTTAATCAGGTGAAAAGATCAAGAGGAAAAGACCACCTGGCCCATGTGTGTCAGTAAGCTTGTGTTTCCCCAGTGTTATGTAATTGACTTACAAACACACCAAGTGTGGTCATGGGTGGAGGCATGGGATTTTTCTCACCCCCACCGGCTACCACACCTCCTAAGTACTAGCAGCCCTTGCTAGCTCTGCACACAATGCTGATAGGATACAATTCCCTGTGGGTAACCAGCCTCCTGGGAGTAGCGGCATACACTGAATAAATATCATCCCAGAAGGAACAGTGATTTTTCTCATTGGGAAAGATAATTTTCACATAAATTTTTCTTTCTTTGCCCATATTTTTGCCAGTACTGCTATCTGTAGGCATTTAGAAATTTAGAATACTTTATTTCCCAAGATGGTATTCCACAAAACATTGCCTCTGAGCAGGGAATTTGTGGTACTCATTTCATCAAGGTATTGGCAGAAGGTGAGAGGGGCATAAATTAACAGTGGAAGGAGGGTGTTAATGATCATTATCATGGTCTAAAGATCATTTATAGAGGTTGATCGTGGCACCTCTGAGATTCCATCTTAATTATTTCTTCCTACTCCTCCTTCAATATTCTATTTGTCCATAATTCGAGTCTAACATCATTATTTAGGTGAAGGAAGTATAGCAATATTTATGTCCTACTGTGAAACAGTGTCCAGTGACACTTGTGACCCCCTTATACAGTGCTTAGGATGAGATTTTCTTCATGAGAATGAAAGGCAAGAAAGAATCTGAGTGGAGAAATGGCCGGGTTTTTCTGGTTATTCTCCACTTGCCTCTCCCAGATGTTCCATTCTCTGTCCTCTGCTCTGCTCTGCCACACACGAGCTCTCTCTCATGTTTCTCATCATTCCAGATCCTTCACCAGCAGACTTCCAACTGAGAAAGAGAATTGGGACACACAAACATGCTATTGGAAGGCAGAACAAAACAGAAGTCGGTATTTCTTCCCTGCTCCTTCCAAGCTGGAGTGTCAAACAGGTGCTCTCTTTAAATTTGTCAGCATGTATTGTCATTTTCCTTAGTCTTGACCATACTCTATCAGTAGTTCCTTAATTAAGATTCAACATTTAAATCAACTGGGGTGGATTCTGTTTCCTACTGGAATTGTTCAAAGTGGTGCAAATATTTGAATTATAGTACCCATATATTCTGACACAAGCAGTTATCTTTAAATCCATGGAGATTTTAGCTATACCCAAGTGTCCATTGGCTGCGTTAAGGCATAGCCATGTTGTTGGTAATTGTTCCACATGGTGGCGTGTTCCTAGATTTATCTGAAAGTGTCATTATACAAGTTATCAAAGTCAATCATCTGCCCCTCCTTAAAATATGGTGTTTCCAGCCACCAAATTTGGGCAAATGAGCAGGCCTTGCCTCCTGTCTCAGTGAAGTGGTCATTGAAGACATCTTGGTAATGTGGACAAATGGGAAACACACAAGAAATGTCAAAATTTCTAATATTCTAAGTTTAGATATTATTAGCACTGTGAAATAGCTGCTTGAAAGGATTCATTTCATAAGGGCTTTGATCAATAATCGATGCTCTTGTGTGAGTTATCCACAAATTCAGAAAAGCTTTGGGAAGAAAGTCTCTTAAAAGACTAGGAAGGGGAAGCAAACGAAGTGCCTTATGACAAGCAACACCCTAAAAAAAATCCAGAAAACAATGTCAGATCCCAATTTTATAGATAAGAAACAGCCTTGGAGGGTAGAAGTGATGTGCCCTGCCCCACAGAGTCTGTGTGAGGCGCAAGGTAAGAAAAACCACCTATGATGTTACTACCTGGAAATCCTTCAGCGCTATTCCCATCATTTCTGTTCCAGGTTAGAGTTTAGTGCTTTTCCCCTCTTCTTTTTTCTGATCAACAATTCAAGGATTAAAAACCTGGTTAGTCTTTTATTGATAAACTGACCTCCATGTTAACATTTACTTCAGCTCAGAGTTTTGGGAATCACATGAATGTAGAATTGATATTTAAGTGCCTTAGAGGCCAGTACTGGCACATAGGTGTTCAGTAAAAACTTCCTTGAAAATAAAATGTGCATTGAACATACTACAGGAATTTGGGGGCAAGAAAATCCCCATAACATTGTAACCAAGCTATAGCGAGTATGTGGGACTCATAATCTCTTATGCCATCATTCATTTTTATTAAATGCCTCGGTTCCCACCTCAGGCACCTAGCTATTCCTTCCAAAGTTATTATTTCTTTACTCTGGTTGACAGGAGATTGATCAAATCTGCTTGTAGAAGTCAAAATAACATCAGTAATATCAGCGAGTTGGTCATGTTATTTTGAACCTGTCTAGAACATTTTTCCAGAACTAAGGTCTATAAATGAAATTTTAAGAAACAAACCTAGGTTGATTATTTTCAACCAATAGATAATATTATGTTGGTTTAAGATTGTGAGATAAAAACTGTGAAGTCTAATGTAGTTCATGTGTGTGTGTTTGTAATTGCTTTAATTAGTTACATGTTATTTATATATATAAAATATAGTAACATGTATTATATGTTATATCATACAAAAAAGGTATTTGAAACTTTTTATTGGGTTACATTCAGACATAGTTTAAGAGGAAATTATAGATGCTTTACCAGGACACTTATTTATCTGGCTAACAAGCTCAAATTTGTGCAAATGAGCAGGACTTGCCTCCTGTCTCAGTAAAGTGGTCTTTGAAGACATCTTGGTAATATAAACAAATGCAAAACACACAAAGGTTGAAGTTTCTAACATTCTAAGTTTAGATATTAGCACTATGAAATAGCTGTTTGAAAAGATTCATTTCATAAGTGTTTGTTAAATCCTTTCATCCATTCTATACATTTTGAATGTCTACTTTGTACTAGACATCTAAAAATTAGATACTTTTTTAGCTCTTACTGAAAAGGAGGTTCAACGCCAAATATTGCATTTAACCTTGAAAGGGACATTGTACAATGTCCAGCATAAATTTGATTACTTTAAATCTGCATTTTCCTGTATATTTGTAACTGAATCTCTTCTTCTCTTAGATTTTTCTTCCCCAAAAAAGCAAAATATGAAAAATAATTTATTGTGCTCATCATAGCCCAGGTAGCAATCATTATGGACTGTATGCTGGCCATGACTACTTATATTAATTATAATTGCTCCTACCCATGGAGCATCTCCATTCAGCCATGAACTGGGTTAGGTGTCCTACAGTTTTCACATCACTCTGATGGCCCAAGTACCATAGTTGCTCCCTTTTCATAAATGAAGAAACTAAAGCTACCACATGATAAGAGGTTTGTCTGAGGCCCACAGGGTGTGTGACTGGATATTGGTACTTGAACATGGTGTTTGACCTGAAAGGGGGTGCAGGGTGCTGAACCCTGATGTTCCACCCATGGTTCCTGCCCCTGCTCACTCCATGGGGGCAACCTTGGGGTGATGGCAGCTAGTGGGAAAACTGACTCTCCAGCAAAGGGAAAGGAAAAGCTACTTTTCTCAATACAAACTGGAAACTTTGATGGGAGAATGATCTCAAAGGAAAACTATACACATGTGGTGAGTCATGTCAGCAGTGGCAAATGATGAGTCTCTTGTCTCCAACTCCAATTCATCACTTCTCTTATGGACAGTTTGTCTACAATAAAAAATAAGTAAAGTTCAGCCTAACTCTCTTCCAATATCAGCATCATCTTTAAATGAACACAATATTCCTATCCCATTAATGAGTTTTCAAGAACATCAGGCAATTGCCAAAGAGTACATTTATTAAGGTTGATTTTTATTATCAAAAGAAAATGCTGTATTGACATGTAAGGCTAGAATTGAAGTTTAGAAAAGACGGTCTCTTTCATCGGTATGAATTAACAGCATGACACAAATCACTAGATAGCGTGTGATTATTAGATAATGACCCATAATCATAAGTAATTTCCCAAAGAATAAATTAAGGTTTCATTAGAAAAAGTAATCATTATTAATTGCATTAGTCATTTCAATTAAAAGGCAGAAATGCCCTTTTATATGAACCTGGGATCATTGTTACTCTCTTAGCAGAGTCTCATTTCTCTAGATTTTTAAAAAAATAAAATAAGAATATGGATATTTAATACAATATTTCTTCAGTGTCTGAAGGCTTACTGAAGTGATTCCTCTTTGTATGGTCATTATTAGTTTGTAGTCATGTGAAATTGTAGACTCTAGAAAATCAATTCAATGTTTCCAGAAAAAAAGTAAAATCTTTTTCTGCATCACACAGTGGTTTATATGACACACTCCTTACATCCCAACATTTAGTCTGTATGAGTGACATTCTAATTTCCTCAGTACAATGTTAGGACACAGACCATTGGTTAGTTTACGTGTCATTTTGGGCCATGGGATGCTGAGATACCTGGTTAAACATTGTCTCTGAGTGTGTCTGTGAGGGTATTTCCAGAAGAGATTAGCATTTGAATTGGAGGACTGAGTAAAGCATATGGCCCTCCCTGGTGTGGCCCTGACCACCTAAATAGAATAAAATGGTGGAGAAAGAGGATTTGCTTTCTGCCTGATGAGCTTGGACATCAACTTTCTGCCATCACCTCTCCCAGCTCCCAGGCCTTCAGATTCAGGTTGGAGTCTATACCAGCTCTCAGAGCATTGAACTACACCAGTTGTTACTCTGGGTCTCCAGCTTGCAGACAGCAGATCTTAGGATATCTCAGTCTTTATAATCTTGTGTGCTAATATCTTGTTAGTTCTGAACTGGGTCTGAATCCCAGAAGACCACCAAGGAGGCAACACCGATGCAAAAGCAAAGAGCCTTTATTCGAGCTAGCTCGAGCTCAATCTCTCATCTACACCAACGCAGTGGCAAGATGCCAGAGAAAGAGAGAGCATTTTCCCCAGAACAAAGGTTTTGTGGGTTTCCAGGGTGGTTTGGGGGGATGATGGCCGTGGCCCTGGCTGATTGGCTGGGCCTGGGGGTAGTTGGGGGGTGATGAGTCATGGCTTTGGTCAGTTGGCAGGGTCCAGGGGTGGTGGGTGTTCTTGCTGACTGGAGGGGAGAGAGGGACTAAGCTCCAATTGGGTGAAATAGGATCCAGGTCCCAATTGGCTGAAATAGAATCTGGGAGCTTGCCCTTTCATTCCCCCCTTTCTCTGGATCCTAAGAAGGGACCCAATCATGGGTCTAATAAGGTTTTTCAGTTGTAAGCAGATAAAGGCTGATACTGTTGTCTTAGCACCATTAGCTGGACTGTATTAATTCTATCTTTAATTAAAGTTATCAGTTTATTGAGGGTACATGGTCTAAAGGTAAGGAGGAGTAACAAGATTACTAGGGGCTTGTATTGAGCATGGAGGACTATCAGTTGGACAGCCCCCACGAGGTCTCTGACAATCTGGACCAGCCTGTTGATGATACAGGTCTCAAGGGTTAGTAAAAGGAGTAGGATGGCCAGGGGTCTTTGAATATTAAAGATAATTTCCTGCCTTGATTTCTCTCTGGGACACTGGTGCCTTGTTTTGGGCGCACATCAAAAGACTGCGTGCCCAGCCTCTAAGGTGGGCTGAGATATTGTCTATTTGCTAAAGAATCCTACCTTTTACTATGCCGTCTACAGCTGGGTCTGCATGCTAAGTCAGTTGCTCAGCTTGCAAAATTACCTAGTCAGATCAGAAGGAGGAAAGACAGCACATAGGCCTGGACCTTTTAGTATGCTAAAGAGAATCTTATACACGATTACAAATGATTAGCATAATAAAACATGTGCTACTCTTCTTTATCTAGGGAACATTAACTGATCTCACTGAAGAATGATTCTAGAGCTTAATGTTCAACATAGTTTTAGTAGGGGGGGGTTCTAGCATGTAGTTACATTGCTCTGATTGCAAATATCCTGCCTTGTTTTCTCCAGAGGCTCTCACTTTATTCTGTCTAAGCCTATGGTCCCTGTCTCATTCTCCCCTCTACAGATAGAGACTCTAGCTGCTGCTAGGGAAAAGGGGCAATGACGGCTCTGGCTGCTTCGTGCTGAGAAGGGGGTGCAGTAAAGGGTGCAGCTAGGTCTCCATCACTGGTCAGTTGAGAGGGCCTCAGAAGGTTGGCACTTCTATTCTGGGTTTCATTTCTATTACTATTTGCAGTTTTGTGGCTTCTAGGCAAGATAAAACAAATTGTGTTATTAGGTTATGTAGCAACATCTGGAGTTGGATTTTCCAATCTGGAAGGACAAACTTGATGAGATTAAGAATGCATGGTTGAATATGAGAACTAGAAATAGTAAAACTTTAATTGCAATGATAGGAGAAAACTAAAACATCTGGAAAATCATAGCTAGATATTTTGAAGAAGCTGGAATTCTAGATCTAGTTTATGTCTCAATGACTAGTATTAGGATTTAGTATGGATAAGGCTGCATTATTGAAACAATACTTTTCTCTAAAATCACTCTCATTTTTATTAGAAGTAACCAGGTTAAGAAAATAATTAACAGCTGGCTTGATTTTTTGTGTAAGTGCAGCAAGAAGAGCAATTGATTACACAGGCTCTTTTAAATATGCTTTGCTGGAACTTTTTGTAAGGAATTTCAGATTCAACTTTTAAAGGCCTCGAGGCCAGACAGCCAAGCCAGACTTGCCATGAGGCTTTGCCTGCAGTACCTGTAGATTTGGATGAATTCCTCCTTCTCGAGGTCTCTGCACCTGCCAGGAAGTGACCTTCCTTACTCACCTGGTAAGGCTGCTGGGAACTCTGTAAGCAAGGTACCAGGCCAGCTCTTCTAAGGGGCTTTGTTGGCTTTATAAAGTTAATCTTAGTTCCTTAAAGTTGTTCATATCTGAGTTTATGCACATGTCTCTCAGGTATGACATTCCAGTCAAAGCCTTGGTAGTATAACCAGTGTTTTTAATTAGTCTTCTTACAAGGAAAGCAGATTCTTATTGAACTTGTGCAAATAAACATATTGCCATGGAATATAAAAATAGTCACTGAAAGTTTTTAAATTCTGGAAGGATCAGGTAGAGAGAAAGATGTTTCAATTCTGCTTATAAAGATAGTCATTTACTAAACTGTTGTCAGCTTAAGAGAACAAGCTTAAAACACTTTATCAGCAACATTTGAAACAAAAAGACACAAAATCATTTTCTTTAGTTTATGTAATCTTATGTAACTAATACCTGTTCTGCTGAAATCTAGTTCTTTACTAGTTTAGGAATAATAAAACAGTAACTATAAATGACAAAAGACTTACAAATGACAATGGTTAAAGACTTGATAAAAACTTACTATAAGAGTTGATATAAGAAAATTTGGATATTTCTGTAACACAAAACATTCAGTAACAAAGTTTAGCATCATTCTCTTTAACAGTGCTTTCCTGGCAAATATATATATATCAGATAAATAAGCCAAATTAGTCAAATACTTTCTCCAATGAGAAAAAATTCCTCTGACATGTTCCAGGGGCTCTCTGGAAAATATCAGAGTTAACTAGAAGTAAAAGCACCTTTTTGCATTTGATTTTTTTTTTTTTGGCACTTGCTTAAATAGGATTATAGGTTTCTATGAAGCAATACTTATCTATTTAACCAGAATGACAACAAAATATTTCAAAGGCAAATAAAGATTACACAGTTGTTAACAAACTTTAGCTTTTTGTCTTTTTAATATTAAGATTTCATTTTCTTAAAAACTTGGACAACTCTTTGAGACTTTAAGCATGAGAAACTGCTTTGATAAAACAATTAGAAAACCCTTTGTAATCTTTCAACAGAAAGAGCAGATAAACAGTTAAGAAAACCTAGTCTTTTTAACTGAAAACAAAATTCTAATTTTCCTGTGTACTTGATACTAAGACTCATTTGCTTTAATTTTATACAGCATGACCATATCAATTCTTTCACAAACTTTCTACAACTTCTTTTTACATTCAGTTCTCCCTCTTTAAATAAACAGCTGTACTTCAGAACATTCTTTAGCATGTAGAACGAATTTCCATTCCTTATACTTTCTCTTATTAAAACATAACATCTTTTAGCATACAGAAATGTTTTCTTTATTACTTTAAGTAGTTATAATTAGAACTTAAAACCATTAGAAACTTTAATTTTCAGTGAACACTGAGAAGTAGGCTATCGTAAATGGTTACACTAGCATTCTTTAGATTGACAAATTTATTAACATTTTATAATTTCTGTAACTATGAGCTTTACAGCACAATCTCTCACTAAACATAAAGCATATCTTCTTAACTTAGCAAAACTTTAAGGTTTTAGGTTACCACAAAGATTCTCAGGCTGTAGGTAGGTATATACACTGTAACACACAATTAAAAAGATGTTCACTTGCCACACTCATTTAGTTCACTCATTGGTAACAACTATGCTAGATTACTTACAAGACCTTTACTGAATATTAGACAAAGCCAAGCCTTTAAGCATTTTATTCTTAAAAGATCTGGCAGATAACATCGACTTAAATGGCCTTAGGTAGACTTAGGCAGCTGGTAAGTACAAGGACATACGGGCCTCAGGCAAACTCAAATTAGCATTAATTAAAATTAATTCTGTCTATATGCATTTACCTGTTCTGAATATTTTGTATAAATGAAATAATACAATACATGATGTTTTGTGTCTACCCTTTTCACTTAACAATTTTTTGAGGGTTATAATGGTGTAGCTTATATCAGTACTTAAAGATCCATTTAACATTTTTTTATCAGATTTTCTGGAAGTTTTAGAATGCCTAATTTTCACAAGCGCTTGTCTTTAAATCAATTTCATTAATACCATCTGGAGGTAGAAAGATATTTTCATTTGCACACTTAGACACACAAACATACAGATTGAGACATAATGATAACATTTCCTCTGGCAGCCATCCGACATTGAAAACTGGCTACTCACTAGAACAAAAAGTCTGCCACCAACCCTTCTGGACTTCCACGCTGAGGTGTTAGCTCTACCCCTAATATCTTTAACCTGTAAAAGAGTGGTTGGATTAAATGTTCCCTCCGGCAGCCAGCCAATGTTAAAGGACAGCCACTTGGAGGTGCAGAAAACATGAAATTTTCCCTTCCTGACATCCATGCTCAAATTGTGAGCTCTCTCCCTAATGTCTGAGAAAAATGGTCTGTCATGAGAGACAAGGGCGTCATCTGAGTCTGTCCCATTTCTTCTGTCAACAAGACTAAGACAAACACAACAAACAACAGGCGCTTACAGAGAAGAATCTGCCGCGGCCGTGGAGGCAAAACTGAAAGTAAGTTGAGGGCCTGTCACACTGCAGCAGCAGCTGACTTTCCTCACAGATGAGGACTTCATCCTCCAGACGGGGGCAAGGGACGTCTCCCAAGACCCCCGGCCAATGACCTGCCAGCGTGTCTGCCTAAGTCAATGCCGACCCAGATACAGATTGGAGCTCCTACAGGCTTATACAGGCTTCAGGCTTGTTCGCAAACAAAAACAGTGAGACACAGACAGACAAAGACAGACAGATAACTGAGTGCAGTCACCAGCCGGCACAGGGCTCTCTGGGTCAGGGGTCCTGGGGGTCTCTGGGATCCTGAATGAGCCCCCAAATGTTGTGCCAAAAGTCATGAATCCCAGAAGACCACCAAGGAGCCAACACTGATGCAAAAGCAAAGAGCCTTTATTCGAGCTAGCTTGAGCTCAATCTCTCATCTACACCAACGCAGTGGCAAGATGCCAAAGAAAGAGAGCACGTTTTCCCCAGAACAAAGGTTTTATGGGTTTCCAGGGTGGTTTGGGGGGGTGATGGCCATGGCCCTGGCTGATTGGCTGGGCCTGGGGGTAGTTGGGGGGTGATGAGTCATGACTTTGGTCAGTTGGCAGGGTCCAGGGGTTGTGGGTGTTCTTGCTGACTGGAGAGGAGAGAGGGACTAAGCTCCAATTGGGTGAAATAGGATCCAGGTTCCGACTGGCTGAAATAGAATCTGGGAGCTTGCCCTTTCAGGTCTTTACTATGATTGTATTTAAAGATGAGAATGACAACATTTCCACCAGTAAAGAAAGCACTATAATTCATAGCATAATTTGGTAATAGCAATATAAACAATATCTGCATTGAATATTCCCTTAGTAAATCACTTACAAGAAGTGAGGAGCTAGGTGACTACATATGATACTTCAGAAAAATTTTGGAAAACTAACAAATACGCTGATGTTGATTGCTCCCAGTTTTATTGGGCAAAGGGGAGAAAGATGAAGATTAGCTCAGGGATTCTAATTCCCAGCTCAAGTGTCACATAAATGACTCAGAGACTACTCCCTGCATCTTGAAGGAGACCCTTCCCTCCCATAGTTGCAAGGCTGAAAATGGTGAAAATCAAATGCAGAATCCCATCTGTGATTGGCTGAAATGCAATGCAATCTGAATTCCTTATTTTGCAAGGTGTCTACCATTAAAGTGAGGGCCCTGATTAAGAAAGAATGGGGTCCTGTAAATTGGAATCTGGAGGGGAAACCCTGATGAAGCTGAGGGTGCTGAGCCCCCAAGTTCTGATGAGCCTTCTTTCCCAAGTGGCCTCACAGTTCACAGTGGTGTCATCAGGCTTTCCACCTCGGTCTGAGGGGACTGATCCTGTACTGCCCGAGGAAATGGTGATGGCTTCTCCTGAGGCAGTTGCCATGCAAGACAATGAGGGTTTCCTTGAGACCCACCCCATCACCCCTCTCAGCTTCTAGATGTGGACTCAAGTCCCAGCAGGCACTTAAAGGTGAGGTACAAAGTGTGGTGCATGAGGAGGTGGTTTGCACTCCAAAAGAACGACTTAAATTTTCTAATTGATACAGACAGAAATCTGGAAACCCTGTGTAGGATGCTGAGGGTGTGGGATAGTGGTAGAAGCAGCATAAAGTTGGATCTGACCAAATTTACTGATATTGGTTCACTAAGCAGGGAATCGGCATTTAATGCTGTAGCTTTATGAGTTAGAGTGGCTCAGGTTTGGTTGATGAGTTAGAGCAGCTCAGGCTTGTTTGGCTGGTGAGTTAGATTAACTCAGGTTTGTTGGTTGTTGAGTTAGAGTGACTCAGGTTTGGTTGGTCAGCAGGCTGCGACATAGGCCAAAAGAGGGTCTGGGGTGAGAAACTGGAAATGCCCACTCCTCCTTAGCTTAATGAAGAAAAAGGAATTAATATGATTGAAATGTTAGAGTGGATTTGTCACTTAAGATCTTCTCACATTCGACGGATCCAGAAGACATACCTTTCCACACAACTGTAAGAATTAAATTTGTGAAGGGAGCCCAATACTATTGAAGATGTCCATGATGTCTCTTCTGTGTAGGCCAGACTTTGCAGTGGGACTACAGCCATGTACTTGGGAAACCGAAATGTGAGGGTAGTGATTGGATCCTGGGTGCTGGACCCCAGGTGAGCTGGGGATGGTGACCCTAAAGGACAGCAGGGTCAGAGCAGCAACCAGAACAGTCTGGTGGGACCTGTGGCTTTGGCTAGTTGATCATGGTGTTCCTAAAAATTTATAGACAAGGAAGCCCACTAAATTCTTACACCATCTGTGTAAGTAGAAAATTTCTAGGTCGAGTCAACAAAGACCTAAGTGAATCATAAAAGCAGAGAGTCATGGTTTCTCAATCATTTCCCAGACATGAGCCAATTTAAAGACCCAGAACCCTTTGAAAGAAAGGGGTGCTTGGTACCCTTGAAGAAGGATCCTGGTATGCTACTAAAATTTATGCTGTCAATCTTCCTGCCAGCCTTCCCCAAAGGACCTACAGTCTTTCACCAAGGTAGATATACACTGGGAAAAAGGAGAATCAGACCTCTCAGAGATTACTGGACACTGACTTTCTTTTCTTCTTTTTTATTTTTTTATATATTTTTTCTTCATGAATTCATTTGGTTTACTCAGTTCATTTACATCACATATTTTAACTGAGAATAAATTTGCAGAATATTAACTTAGCAACTCTAAAAGGAGCAACAGAGTAGCACTTCATACATTCACAACATTATATAGGTTGCTACTAGTTCCAAAAGAAACCCAGTACTCATTACACAGTTGCCCCCCATTTCTCCCCATTCTCACCCTACATACTACATATCTGCATTCTGTCTATATGCATTTACCTGTTCTGAATATTTTGTATAAATGAAATAATACAATACATGATGTTTTGTGTCTACCCTTTTCACTTAACAATTTTTTGAGGGTTATAATGGTGTAGCTTATATCAGTACTTAATTTTTTTATGGCTTAATACTATTTCCTTACATGTATATACCACAGTTTGTTATCCATTCATCCAATGAGGGGCATTTGTTTTGTTTCCACCTTTGGCTATTGTGAATAGTATTCTATGAATATGGAGGTACACATATTTGTTTGAGAGCTAGTTTTAATTTCTTATGGGTATATACCTAGGAGTGGAATAGCTGGGTCAAATGGTGGTTCCATTTAACATTTTGAAGAACCATTACCTGTTCTGTACAGTAGCTTCACTATTTTACATTTGCACCAAGAATGCAGGAGACTTCCAGTTTCTCCCCATCCTCACCAACCACTAGTTACTTTCCATCGCTTCTGAGCTGCAGTGATCTTTGAGTAACAAGCCAGACTGCTTACAGCTTTGCCATCACCTCTTGCTCCCACAGTGCCCACAGATTGGCCTGAGTACAAGCCTAGGGTCCTCTGCTGTCTTTCGGAGCATATATCCAGTGCTGGGTTGCACCTATGCTCCTTCTTTCCCTGGCATGTATGTAGTTGTTCTGGGTCCTTATTCCTCAGACTTCCTCTCTGCCTCCTCCTTCTCATGCTTGGGTCTACCTGATTTTCAATTTGTTTGCCATCACTTGCCCCACCCAGGAGGACACAGGTGGCTGTGTACCTAAACATTTTGACAGTACCAGGACCACTGTCTGGAAAGCTCTTCCAGTCCCAGGAAGTAGGGAGGAAAACAAAGTTCAGACTTTGTGCCTGCCCCAAAGTCCATACTAGCCCATCACCAGTAAGTCACACCAGAAACATGTGCTGCTATACCCGCAGTTGTGGCCACTACCACCAGCTGGAGAATGGATGATGGGGGGCAGGTGGACAGAAACACCACCCTTTCTTATTTAAAAAAATCACCCTTTCTTTTATTAAGCAGTCCTCTGATAGCTTTAAGGTTTTTTTTTTTTGGTATCATTAATCTACAATTACAGAAAGAACATTATGTTTACTAGGTTCCCCTCTTCACCAAGTCCCCCCCACAACTCCCATTACAGTCACTGTACATCAGCATAGTAAGATGCTGTAGAGTCACTACTTGTCTTCTCTGTTTTGCACAGCCCTCCCTGTGCCCCCCCCACATTATATATGCTAATTGTAATGCCTCCTTTCTTCCCCTCCTTATCCCTCCCTTCCCAGCCATCCTCCCAGTCACTTTCCCTTTGGTAACTGTTAGTCCATTCTTGGGTTCTGTGAGTCTGCTGCTGTTTTGTTTCTTCAGCTTTTTCTTTGTTCTTATACTCCACATATGAGTGAAATCATTTGGTACTTGTCTTTCTCCGCCTGGTTTATTTCACTGAGCATAATACCCACTAGCTCCTCCATGTTGTTGCAAATGGTAGGATTTGTTTTCTTCTTATGGCTGAATAATATTTCCATTGTGTATATGTACCACATCTTCTTTATCTATTCATCTGATAGACACTTAGATTGCTTCCATATCTTGGCTATTGTAAATAGTGCTGCAATAAACATAAGGGTGCACCTGTCTTATTCAAACTGGGCTGCTGTATTCTTAGGGTAAATTCCTAGAAGTGGAATTCCTGGGTCAAATGGTATTTCTATTTTGAGCATTTTGAGGAACCTCCATATTGCTTTCCACAATGGCTGAACTAATTTACATTACCACCAGCAGTGTAGGAGGCTTCCCCTTTCTCCACAACCTTGCCAACATTTGTTGTTGTTTGTCTTTTGGATGGTGGCAATCCTTACTGGTGTGAAGTGATATCTCACTGTGGTTTTAATTTGCATTTCTCTGATGACTAGTGATGTGGAACATCTTTTCAAGTTTCTGTTGGCCATCTGAATTTCTTCTTTGGAGAACTTTCTGTTCAGCTCCTCTACCCATTTTTTAATTGGATTATTTGCATTTTGTTTGTTGAGGTGCATGAGCTCTTTATGTATTTTTGATGTCAACCCTTTATCAGATCTGTCATTTATGAATATATTCTCCCATACTGTAGGATACCTTTCTGTTCTATTGATGGTGCCCTTTGCTGTACAGAAGCCTTTCAGCTTGATATAGTCCTACTTGTTCATTTTTGCTTTTGTTTCCCTTGCCTGGGGAGGTATGTTACCCTCTTCCTGAGTCACTGGGTTCTCGCAGGTGTAGATGTAGCCTGGCTGTTGTACTGTATCTTCTGGTCTCTCTTTTAGGAATAGATATATTGGTTGTATTTTCAAAAATACATATGATTTTGGGAGGAGATTTCCACTGACCTACTCATGCCACCATCTTGGCTCCCCCCTCTGGTTGCTGTAAGTTTTGTATTCGATTCCAGAGTTTGGGAAAACTGATCCCAAAATTCTTGTTTTATATGACATTCTTTCTTATCCTTAAAATTTTATTTTTTTCTTTCAAACTTTAAAATTAACTTAGGCTAAACTTAACTCTTGTTATTCTGTCTTACAAGTTGGGCATTTCTTGGTCTTGCCCCTCTCAATAAATGATAATCTTACTTTGCCTGTTTTGTTTGGTTTTCACTTGCTTTTCTCCACTAGAATATAAAGTAGATTAGATTAAGACTTCAGTGTAGTTAATTTCTATATGTCTTCTATCTAGAAAATATAGGCATTCCATAAATATTCATTGAATAAGTATAGAATTAAGTTTCTTCTTTCCACATAAGTACATCTAGATTCCTCACTGTGAATATACAGAATATGAATTTTAAAAACTAGTATGAGTAAAACATACCCCCTCAGTAGGAATAAAACACTTGTAGCTTATTTGTCTCTCATTACATTCTTACAATAGTGTCCCCCTTCAGTCATGTTTTTAAGTATAACTGCAGTACTAGTCTCTAAGTGCCTGGAGAATGAGGTTTCATTTAACCACCACAATACCTGGCCAGAAATAGATGCTCAGTTACTGTTAATGTTTTTTTTTTTTAATCTCCAGGATTCTAAAAGAACAAGGAGGAGTTTATTTATAGGAAAGTCATGAATCTGTATTACATAAATAGCACGATTTGTCCTCTAGAATGTCTCTATTCTATAGGTGGTCATTTCAAGCTAATCTATGCTCATTTTAATATGAGATTCTTAGTTATTAGTAACTATCACTACTTCTCTTCTCCACTCACATTTTATAGGGTCCAGTAGCATGCTGTTGTATTTATCAATTTTTGTCTAAGACTCTAGCTACATTGCTTGGGTCCAATAATTGAAAATAATGAAAATAATGGGTAAAATGAGAGAAAAATAAATTTCAGAGAGCTCATATATAAATGACCATTTCTGTTTTCTAGTTCTAGAGTTCTACTGTTCAGAAACACCACAAAGTCTTTTTTTCTGGACTAAGAATAAAATTTTTATATCGATCCATAACCCTTTTTAGTCCTTTTATATCTTTGGTAATTTTTCAGTAGTAGCTGGCTATAAAGAACAAACAATAGCAACAAAAAAGAAAATGTAGTTAGCAGATAACTGGAAACAAACATTAGGAACACATATTTATCTATCACATTATTTCTAATGGGACAAAAATGGGTACAATCATTTACAGTAAGGAAATTATCAGTGAATTTTGATGTATGGATACATAGAATGATATACTATGAGCTTTTAAATGATGTGTTTAAAATTATTGAGTTCATTATATAAAGTCAGTTAAAAAGGGATCAAAGTCTAATATGTTTTGTGACACATACTTCATTTGAGAAATTCCCAACACTTAATAAAATTGGAAGAAAATCCATCAATGATTTTAATTGTACTTCAGGATCCTGAGAATACAGATGGAATTTATTTTATAATTTTACAATGTTACATTGTCCAAAACATCCATAATGTAAATTAATTGATTTTCCCTTTAGAGAAAAAAATATTCAAAAAAGAAAACATATGTACTTTTATGAGTTATCAATCTAATTTAGGTAATTCTGCATTAAAAACTGAAGGGCTTATATGAGCCCTGTTATGCCCATAATTTGTCTCTTCATTTGTTCAATTTAACGAATATTGTCTGAGTGAAGTATGGCAAGTACTGTGGTAGGCACTGGAGCTGTGCTGTTGAGTAAGATGGATGGGAACCTGCACTCATAGTCCCGCAGACCTTTCTAATAACTGTTGAAACTTGGCCCTATGTCCCTGACCTGCTCACCTACTGGGCTGTGTGCCGTTTAAGGCCAAGCCTATGCCAGCCATCATTACATTTTTAGTACCTAGCATGCTACAGGCTATAAAGGAAATAATGTGTTACTAGTGTGTTACATGTAGTACCTAGCTGCATGCAGTAGCATCTTCTATGGTTTTTGAGTGAACATGTACAGTGGTACGTGTGAAACTCTAAAACTCAGTGTAAGTGTTCAGGGCAACTAAGAGTCACTAGGTGGTAGAATACAATTGTAAGATATGCACAAGTAACACCTGCTCTCCATTTCTGATTTTCCTGCCATAAGAGAAAATTGTGTGTACGCCACAGTACTATGATAGGAAAGCAAATGCTGATAACTGAAATGTTTTGGCTTCTAGTGTTACCAAATTTTAATAAAAAGTAATGTTGGTCTTTAGTTTTGCTAAGTTTAATAGAAATGTTTTTTAAATTACATTTGAATACATCTTCAATAAATATATATTATATTTGAATAAAAATAAATTTTAAATACACATTTAAGAATTAATTTCCTGCTTCTTATGAAAGAAATTTGGAGGAACATAAAGGAGCAAGCACCACACTTGGAAAGAACAACCTTGAAGGGATGGTTTGGGGAGGAAAAGGTTCTTGTTTCTGATTGTAGGAGTAGAACCATCTAAGCTCAGGTCATGAAGTGGAGCTTGTGAGTTCACCTCTTGCTTCTTCAGGTAGGTGGAAACCCACCAGAACTCTTGGCTTTTCCCAGGAGCAGCAATGCCAAGTCTAATGGTGCCACATTCATGAGACACACTCATCATGCAGGAAGTGCCCATCCCTGGCCCTTCAGACCTTGGATGTTAAGTGGACTAAATGTAATCAGCATATGGCCATCTGTAGAGAGATGTGGTGTGAGCTCTTCTCCCTCTCCCTGAATGTTTTAAACTAAGGCATTGGCATTGAGAGCAAGTCACACTTGGGCTCTCAAAAGATAACACAGTTGTTAACAACAAAAACAAAAAACTAAAGCCGCAAAACATTTTGTAGCCAAATAAAGAAATAAGTTAACACTGAATGTGTCTTTTAAAATCAGAATGAAGAAAACAACTTTCTTTTTTTCTTCCTGGTAACTCCATATAATTGACAGGGTCTTGGTTTTTGTTACTATTTCTAGTTTGCATGCCATTTGTTCAGATATAAAGAAGGAAATTTATGCCCATCCTATTGTTATAGTCCTGAACCTGTCTACAATATAATCAAAATATTTGATATGACTTCAGAAAGAAAGCAATCTATGCTATATGGAGACCACAGAATTGCATTTCAGGTTAGATTAGGAATTATTTAAAATGAGTAGCTCTACTAGTGGAGGTGAGGATTTAATAATAGGGGTAGCTGTTGAACCCCTGTGTTGTATTCTTGAAACTAACATAAGATTGTGTATCACTGATACTTCCATAAAAAAAAAGAAAAAGAAAAAAAGCAGAAATAAATATTAGTTTCCATCAACAGCAACAAAAAATTAGTGGTCCTAACCTTTTAGTAGCAACAGTTAAAACCTGGGAACAACCCCGATGTCTTGCAACAGATAAATAGTTAAAAAAAACTGTCATCCATCCATCCTATGGAATGTTACTCACTGATGAAAAGGAACTAATAATATATACATGTGGCAACCAGAGAATTATACTGGGAGAAAAAGCCACACCCCAAAGTTACAAATCGTATAAGTTTACATTCATACAACACTTGCAAAATGACAAAAATATAGAAATGGAAAACAGATCAGTGGTTGACCCGGAGTCGGGGTGGCAGGAGGGAGGCAAGTGTGGCTCCTGAGGGACCTGTCATGATGGAAATGTTCTGTGTCTTGACTGTGTCAGTGTCAGCATCAGCATCCTCGTTGTGATACAGTTTTGCAGATGTTGCTAGTGGGGGAGACCAGGTGAAGAATACATAGACCCTCTCTGTATTAGTTCTTACAACTGCATATGAGCCTACAATTTTCTCAAAATGAAAATTTTAGTTAAAAATAGGGTCCTCTGGACCTGAAATCAGTAAACATATGCTTGAACCCAGGTAACTTTGCTAGTTATAGATATATAAAACTTTACAAGTTCTCTGGGTCTGAATTTCCCATCTGTAATATGAGGATGTTGCAGGGTGTTGACATGATTAATGTGATTATCTATGTAAAAACTGTATTTTAAAATAAAGAGTTGTATAAATTCTAAAAATAGAGACCTTGGGATACATTCTTTAAGAAAATGCAATATTTTTCAAATTACAGGTTAAAAAATGTGTCAGTGTCCACATCTGCAAAAGATATAATAACATAATAGGTTTTGAACACTTGGCAGCAGGATCCACATGTTTCAGAACACCCCGAGGTGAATGAGGGTGGGGGCCACATCTTTCAGCTTCCCTTCCTCCTACCCCACTGCTCTGAGGTTCTAAAATACTTTAGAAATGACAGATTTATAATATATAGTATTACTGTTTAAAACCTATGGGACTGTCAGTTTCTTTTATTAATTTTATTACAGAGCATTCATTTGTTTATGTGTATCTATTTCCCAGTTCACTGGATGCATCCAGACAACAGAATTGCTATCATCTTAATTATTTTTTCACTTTTTTTAAATTTTTAATTTTGGTATCATTAATCTACAATTACAGAACATTATGTTTACTAGGTTCCCCCCTTCACCAAGTTCCCCCACCACATACCCCTTCACAGTCACTGTCCATCTGCATAGTAAGATGCTGTAAAATCACTACTTGTCTTCTCTGTGTTGCACAGCCCTCCCCGTGCCCCCAACGCACTCACTATACATGCTAATGGTAATGCCCTCTTTCTTTTTCCCCACCCTTATCCCTTCCTTCCCACCCATCATCCCCAGTTCCTTTCCCTTTGGTAACTATTAGTCCATTCTTGGGTTCTGTGATTCTGCTGCTGTTTTGTTCCTTCAGTTTTCCTTTCTTCTTATACTCCACATATGAGTGAAATCATTTGGCACTTGTCCTTCTCCGCTTGGCTTATATCACTGAGCATAATACCCTCTAGCTCCATCCATGTTGTTGCAAATGGTAGGATCTGTTTTTTTCTTATGGCTGAGTAATATTCCATTGTGTATATGTACCACATCTTCTTTATCCATTCATCTACTGATGGACACTTAGGTTGATTCCATTTCTTGGCTATAGTAAACAGTGTAGTGATAAACATAGGGGTGCATCTGTCTTTTTCAAACTGGAGTACTGCACTCTTAGGGTAAATTCCTAGAAGTGGAATTCCTGAGTCAAGTGGTATTTTTATTTTGAGCATTCTGAGGAACCTCCATACTGCTTTCCACAATGGTTGAACTAATTTACATTCCCACAAGCAGTGTAGGAGGGTTCCACTTTCTCCACAACCTCGCCAACATTTGTTGTTGTTTGTATTTTCGATGGTAGCCATCCTTACTGGTGTGAGATGATATCTCATTGTGGTTTTAATTTGCATTTCTCTGATGACAAGTGATGTGGAGCATCTTTTCATGTGTCTGTTGGCCATCTGAATTTCTTCTTTAGAGAACTGTCTATTCAGCTCCTCTGCTCATTTTTTAATTGGATTATTTGCTTTTTGTTTGTTGAGGTGTGTGAGCTCTTTATATATTTTGGATGTCAATCCTTTATTGGACCTGTCATTTATGAATATGTTCTCCCATACTGTAGGATAACTTTTTGCTCTATTGATGGTGTCCTTTGCCATACAGAAGCTTTTTAGCTTGATATAGTCCCACTTGTTCATTTTTGCCTTTGTTTCCCTTGCCTGGGGAGATATGTTCATGAAGAAGTCACTCATGTTTATGTCCATAAGTTTTTTGCCTATGTTTTTTTCTAAAAGTTTTATGGTTTCATGACTTACATTCAGGTCTTTGACCCATTTGGAGTTTACTTTTGTGTATGGGGTTAGACAGTGATCCAGTTTCATTCTCTTACATGTAGCTGTCCAGTTTTGCCAGCACCATCTGTTGAAGAGACTGCCATTTCCCCATTGTATGTCCATGGCTCCTTTATCATATATTAATTGACCATATATGTTTGGATTAATGTCTGGAGTCTCTATTCTGTTCCACTGGTCTGTGGCTCTGTTATTGTGCTGGTACCAAATTGTCTTGATTACTGTGGCTTTGTAGTAGAGTTTGAGGATGGGGAGCAAGATCCCCCCCACTTTATTCTTCCTTCTCAGAATTGCATTGGCTATTCGGGGTCTTTGACGGTTCCATATGAATTTTTGAACTATTTGTTCCAGTTCATTGAAGAATGCTGTTGGTAATTTGATAGGGATTGCATTGAATCTGTATATTACTTTGGGCAGGATGGCCATTTTGACAATATTAATTCTTCCTAGCCAGGAGCTTGGAATGAGTTTCCATTTGTTAGTGACCTCTTTAATTTCTCTTAAGAGTGTCTTGTAGTTTTCAGGGTATAGGTCTTTCACTTCCTTGGTTAGGATTATTTCTAGGTATTTTATTCTTTTTGATGCTATTGTGAATGGAATTGTTTTCCTGATTTCTCTTTCTATTAGTTCATTGTTAGTGTATAGGAAAGCTACAGATTTCTGTGTATTAATTTTGTATCCTGCAACTTTGCTGAATTCCGATATTAGTTCTAGTAGTTTTGTAGTGGAGTGTTTAGGGTTTTTTATGTACAATATCATGTCATCTGCAAATAGTGACAGTTTGACTTCTTCTTTACCAATCTGGATTCCTTGTATTTCTTTGTTTTGTCTGATTGCCGTGGCTAGGACCTCCAGTACTATGTTAAATAACAGTGGGGAGAGTGGGCATCCCTGTCTTGTTCCCGATCTCAGAGGAAAAGCTTTCAGCCTCTCACTGTTCAGTATGATGTTAGCTGTAGGTTTATCATATATGGCCTTTATTATGTTGAGGTACTTGTCCTCTATGACCATTTTGTTGAGAGTTTTTATCATGAATGGATGTTGAATTTTGTCGAATGCTTTTTCAGCTTCTATGGAGGTGATCATGTGGTTTTTGTCTTTCTTTTTTTGATGTGGTGGATTATGTTGATGGATTTTCGACTATTGTACCATCCTTGCATCCCTGGATGAATCCCACTTGATCATAGTGTATGATCCTCTTGATGTATTTTTTAATTCGGTTTGCTAATATTTTGTTGAGTATTTTTGCATCTACGTTCATCAGGGATATTGGTCTGTAGTTTTCTTTTTTGGTGGGGTCTTTGCCTGGTTTTGGTGTTATGGTGATGTTGGCTTCATAGACTGAGTTTGGGAGTATTCCCTCCTCTTCTATTTTTTGGAAAACTTTAAGGAGAATGGTTGTTATGTCTTCTCTGTATGTCTGATAAAATTCCAAGGTAAAACCATCTGGCCTGGGGGTTTTGTTCTTTGGTAGTTTTTTGAGTACAGCTTCAATTTCCTTGCTGGTAATTGGTCTGTTTAGATTTTCTGTTTCTTTCTGGGTCAGTCTTGGAAGGTTGTATTTTTCTAGGAAGTTGTCCATTTCTCTTAGGTTTCCCAGCTTGTTAGCATATAGGTTTTCATAGTATTCTCTAATAATTCTTTGTATTTCTGTGGGTTCTGTCATGATTTTTCCTTTCTCATTTCTAATTCTGTTGATATGTGTTGACTCTCTTTTTCTCTTAATAAGTCTGGCTAGAGGCTTATCTATTTTGTTTATTTTCTTGAAGAACCAGCTCTTGGTTTCATTGATTTTTTCTATTTTATTCTTCTCAATTTTATTTATTTCTTCTCTGATCTTTATTATGTCCCTCCTTCTGCTGACCTTAGGCCTCATTTGTTCTTCTTTTTCCAATTTCGATAATTGTGACATTAGACCATTCATTTGGGATTGTTCTTCCTTCTTTAAATATGCCTGGATTGCTATATACTTTCCTCTTAAGACTGCTTTTGCTGCATCCCACAGAAGTTGGGGCTTTGTGTTTTTGTTATCATTTGTTTCCATGTATTGCTGGATCTCCATTTTAATTTGTTCATTGATCCTTTGATTATTTAGGAGCATGTTGTTAAGTCTCCATGTGTTTGTGAGCCTTTTTGCTTTCTTTGTACAATTTATTTCTAGTTTTATATCTTTGTGGTCTGAAAAGTTGGCTGGTAGGATTTCAATCTTTTGGAATTTACTGAGGTTCTTTTTGTGGCCTAGTATGTGGTCTACTCTGGAGAATGTTCCATGTGCACTTGAGAAGAATGTGTATCCTGTTGCTTTTGAATGTAGAGTTCTATAGATGTCTATTAGGTCCATCTATTCTAGCGTGTTGTTCAGTGCCTCTGTGTCCTTACTTATTTTCTGTCTGGTGGATCTGTCCTTTGGGGTGAGTGGTGTGTTAAAGTCTCCCAAAATGAATGCATTTCAGCCTATTTCCTCCTTTAATTCTGTTAGTATTTGTTTCACATATATTGGTGCTCCTGTATTGGGTGAATATATGTTTATAATCGTTATATCCTCTTGTTGGACTGACCCCTTTATGATTATGTAATGTCCTACTTTATCTCTTGTTACTTTATTTGTTTTGAAATCTATTTTGTCTGATATTAGTACTACAACCCCTGCTTTCTTCTTTCTGTTGTTTGCATGGAATATGTTTTTCTATCCCTTGACTTTTAGTCTGTGCATGTCTTTGGGTTTGAAGTGAGTTTCTTGTAAGCAGCATATAGATGGGTCTTGCTTTTTTATCTATCCTATTACTCTGTGTCTTTTGATTGGTGCATTCAGTCCATTTACATTTAAGGTGATTTTTGAAAGATATGTACTTATTGCCATTGCAGGCTTTAGATTTGTGGTTACCAAAGGTTGAAGTTTAGCTTTTTTACTACCTTACTGTCTGACCTCACTTGCTTATTGAGCTGTTATAAACACAGTCTGATGATTATTTCTTTCCCTTCTTTTTCCTCCTCCTCCATTCTTCATATGTTGGGTGTTTTGTTCTGTCCTCTTTTTATGAGTGCTCCCATCTAGAGCAGTCCCTGTAAGATGCCCTGTATAGATGGTTTGTGGGAGGCAAATTCCCTCAACTTTTGCTTGTCTGGGAATTGTTTAATCCCTCCTTCATATTTAAATGATAATCATGCTGGATACAGTATCCTTGATTCAAGGCCCTTCTGTTTCATTGCATTAAATATATCATGCCATTCTCTTCTGGCCTGTAAGGTTTCTGTTGAGAAGTCTGATGATAGCCTGATGGGTTTTCCTTTGTAGGTGACCTTTTTACTCTCTCTGGCTGCCTTTAATACTCTGTCCCTGTCCTTGATCTTTGCCATTTTAATTATTATGTATCTTGGTGTTGACCTCTTTGGATCCCATCTCTCGGGAGTTCTGTGTGCCTCTGTAGTCTGAGCAACTATTTCCTCCCCCAGTTTGGGGAAGTTCTCAGCAATTATTTTTTCAAAGACACTTTGTATCCCCTTTTTCTCTCTCTTCTTCCTCTGGTACCCTTATAATGTGGATATTGTTCCTTCTGGATTGGTCACACAGTTCTCTTAATATTGTTTCATTTCTGGAGATCCTTTTATCTCTCTCTGCATCAGCCTCTATGCATTCCTGTTCTCTGGTTTCTATTCCATCAATGGCCTCTTGAATCTTATCCATTCTGCTTATAAATCCTTACAGAGTTTGTTTCACTTCTGTAATCTCCCTCCTGACATCTGTGACCTCCCTCCAGACATCTGTAATCTCCCTCCGGACTTCATCCCTTAGCTCTTGCATATTTCTCTGCAGCTCTGTCAGCATGTTTATGATTTTTATTTTGAATTCTTTTTCAGGGAGACTGGTTAGGTCTGCCTCTGCATGTCCTTTCTCAGGTGTAACTATCTTGGACTGGACCAGATTTTTTTGCCTTTTCATGGTGATTGCAGTGGCTGTAGGCAGGTTGTGGGTGTGTCAGCTGGGTTAAGAAAGTCCTTCCTGCTTGCTGGATGCCTTGCTCTTCTCCGCTGCCTGTGACGACTACCTGCACTCTTGGAGCAGCCACCAGGTTAATTTCCTAAGCTGCTGTGGGCGGGGTGTCCATCAGAGCAGCACGGAGCCCTGCGTGGAGTAGCAGGCACGCCAGGTGCACTCCTCTGTGCTAGCGCCGACCCTGCTGGGCAGCTGTGTAACAGCAGCAGCCTTTGGGTCTGGCCTGGGCGGCTGTGTCTTGGGCTTGAATTCTGATCAGCTCTTGGGAGCACACCTGCTCCCTCTGGCTCCACTGCAGGTGCACGCAGGGCTCTTCTGCGCAGGCTTCTACCGGGCTCTGCCTTCACTGCCGCCGGTGGGTGCGAGCCACCCCCGGGCTGTTTGGTCATGCCTCTGCGGGCTAGCACAAGCCTCTCCTGTGGCACACAGATCTGCTCTCGGTTCCTTCCAGCGATTCCGCCCCCAGCGCATGTTCCCACTCTCCTGCTACTGGGCCCGTGTGTTGTGGTCCGCGCCAGTTGGAGGAACGACTGGCAGGCTGCCTAGTCCTGTGAGGGGCTAAAAGCTGCACTGCCTCTGTTTAGGGTGCCTAAGTTTCCCTGGTATTCCCAGCTGCCGGGACAACTTCATCCAGCTATAGGGTCCCTGTCTCTTTAAGACTTGCAGAAAGCACTCACTTTTCTTTTGTCTCAGGGGAGCCAGTTTTGGGGACCTGCCCCCAGGTTTTGCTTTTCCATTTCTGTAATATCCAGCACCCCGTGCACCTTGTGTCTGTGTTCTGGGTGCGGATTTCTAGAACTGGTTGTTTAGAAGTCCTGGGCTTTCACTCTCTCCCCATTCCAACTCCTTTCTTCCCAGCAGGTTTTGCGGTGGGGGAGCGTTCGGGTCCCGCCTGGCTGCAGCTTTTACCTTACCCCCTTCATGTGATGCTGAGTTCTTGCAGATGTAGATGTATCCTGGCTGTTGTACTGCATCCACTGGTGTCTCTTTTAAGAATAGTTGTATTTATTGTATTTTCATAAATATATATGTTTTGGGGAGGAGATTTCCTCTGAACTGCTCATGCTGCCATCTTCCTGTGATCCCCCTAACATCTTATTTATCTCTCTGTCCCCAGCCCCAAACCCCTCCTGCCTTGTATATAACAGTTTTTCTGTGAGTGTTTATTATAAGTAATTGGAACTTTAGAATGATTACCTAACATATTTATTTTGACTGGTGAACCATTCAGTTTACCATGTTATAACAATCTTCACAGTTTACTCAACAAATGACATGGCCTTCTTAGAAGACATCTTATTATTCTTCTGGTCAGTTTATATATATATATATGTTTCTATATATCAGATCTAGCTCTGAACAGTCTGACACTATTCAATGAAATGATAAACTACCATTAATTAAAAAGTCATTAGTAACTCATCTAAAAAGAAGAGCAATTGCATGAAAAGGTTTGCCAGTAGACAGTTTAAACAAATGAGATCTCGTCAAGTTATTGTCCATGAGTCAGGTACAATGTGTATACTTTTGCAAATCATCCAGCCAATCTATTACAATGGTGTTTTGTTTTTTTTCTCTCTGGGAAATGCATTACTATTGGTTAGTCATCAGTCTCTTAGCAGGGAATTTGACTTAATTTTTTAGCTGCCTAAATTTTTCAGATACCTGTTCACTGCATAATCACCATCACAATAAAGTAATTGTTGCATATCATTGTTACAGTCCTCTTTTTCTAACTTAAAATGACATCCTCAGGTAAATCACTGGTAAATATTCATAGAAGAATATGAAAATTAAATGAGACATTTCAAGGACAAAACACATCATTAGCTGTCAAGAATAAATTTAAACAACCTGAAAAATGCTCATGACATTTCCTGACTACTAAGGAAACATTCATTTATTCATGAATTACTAAACTCACATTTTAAAACACTGTTCCCAAAATTAGAACAAAAGTTATCTGCCCTAATAAACCCCAAATTTTACAAATGACAATTTGATGCAGTGCAAAGAAAGACATTTTAATGACAAGAATATGACTCAGTGACTATTGAGAAAATGAATATGCATTCTCATAAAATATGTTTATTGAATTGAAAATATAAAGCTAGATGACAAGTCTGATTCACAAAACATGAATATTCCAGAATAAAATCAATATTATCTTACTAAGAAGTAGCAGTACTTTATAATTAGTGAGTTTAATGAACTTTCAAAACCATAGCATAGTGAGCTAGGACTGACTGTGTTTTAGATTTCAGATTCAGTATTTTTAGAAACATCTGCTGAAAGACTAATTTTTACCTCTTGATTCACTATTGAAAATAGCTTAACAATGAGATCAGTAAAAAGGGAGAATCTTTTTTCTATATTCATGAATTTGTGGCTGGAAGTCAATAGGTATTATGGGACCTTGTTAAAAGAAATAGAGGTTGTAGGTATCTGCTTATGTGAGGGAAGACTTTTTTAAAAAGCAGGAAGAAACAGAATGTGACTGATTCCTATCTTTAGGCCAAGGTGAAACATCAACACAGAATGCCAAAACATAATTAATTGGTGTGTGTTATGGAAAATCACATGGGTCAGGCGGTCCTTATTTTCAGTCTGTGGAATTGACATTAATACATTAATTTATACTTCAGCTATGCTTCGGAGGAGGAGAGAGTTTTGTCTTTAGTGACTGCCAAATGCAGTTCCACCACAAATGAGAACCAGGCACAGGTGAACACAGAGTCTTGAGCTCTGGACACCACAGGATGCTTTCTTCATAAATCGTTATTCTATAGAGCAGGATGCAAAGCAGATCTATCTAATACAAAGAAAAAAACACAGAAACTCAGGCAAAATGAGGAGACAGAGGAATAATTTCCATTCAAAAGAACTATATAAGATACCAGAAAGAGGGATAAATGAAACAGAGATCACCAATCTTGCGATAAAGAATTTATAATAGCAGTTAAAAATATGCTCACTGATCTATGGAAAAGTATTGATCTCAGGAAGGACTTCAGCAAAAGGATAGAAGAGTTGAAAAAAAGGCACTCAGAGCTGAAGAATATAGTAACTGAAATGAAAAACAAAATGGAGGGAATGAATAATAGATTTCTGCAAGTAGAGGAAAGACAATCAATGAGACGGAAATTAGAGAACAGGAAAATAATGAAGCTGAGGAACAGTGAGGAAAAAGAATCTCAAGAATAGAGAGGATGTTAAGAGAGCTGTGTGACAACTTGAAACAAAACAATATTTGCAAAACAGAAGTACCAGAATAAGAGAGAGACAAAGGAGTAGAAAGTTCCCCAATCTAGGGAAAGAAATAGTGACTCACGTCCTAAAAGTACAGAGGGCCCCTAACAAAGGTAACCCCAGGAAAACAATACCAAGACAAACACGAATTAAAATAATAAAGATTAAAGATAAATAGATGGTACTGAAAACAGCTAGAAAAGGTAAAAATTTGCTTATAAGGAAAACCCCATCATGCTATTAGCAGACTTATCAGCATAGACTTTACAGGTCAAAAAGGAATGGCATGAAACATTTAATACACTGAAACAGAAGGATTTTCTATCAAAAATTCTCTACAAAGCAAGATTATCATTACAGAATTGAAGAAGAAATCAAGTTTCCCAGATAAACAAAAGTTAAAAGAATTCACCACCACTAAGCTAACCTTAGAGGATATGTTAATAGGATCTCTATAGATGGAAATGTCAAGCTTAAATACTTTTTTTTTTTTTTTTTTTTTTTTACATTTTTCATACCTTTTATTAGGGATTTTAGACATATACAGAAATAGAGTAGTATAATGAATCCCATGTCCTATTACTGGCTTCAGCGATCATCAATTCATGACAATCTTGTTTTATTCATTCACCCTAACCCTTTAACAATTTTAAGTAAACCCCAACATTAATTTCATTCATAAATATTTCAGTGTGTATCTAAAAAAAATGACCCACAAAAAAGAAAAAGGGTCATTTTCATAGCTAAAAATAATTCACAGTATAATTCTTAAACATCAACTGTCCAATCAGTGTTCAGATTGCCAGTTGTCTTATAAATGTCATTAGATTTTCATTTTATTTTTTATTTTTTATTTTTTATTTTTTTTTTTGAGATTTAGATTAGAGATGCCTTCCGTCTTTTTTTTTTATTATTATTTTTATTTATTTATTTATTTATTTTGATTAAATACTTTTTATCAGTAAAAATTAACTCACAAATTACTAATTAAGCCAGTATCAAGTTAAAAAAAAGAAAAAAAATAGTAAAATCAACTATAAACAGAATCAGTCAAGGGATACACAAAAAATGCAGATTGTGATATTACTGAAAATTTGGAGGAGGAAAAAGGATAAAAAAGGTGTACTTTTGCACTGTTTGAAATAGAGTAACCAAGTATGGCTGTTATATATCCAAGAAACTATCAATGAATCTTATGGTAACTATAAGCCTAATATCTATAAAAGGTACACAAAATATTTTTTAAAAATCCAATCAAAACACTACAGTAACCATCAAATAACAAGAGAAAGTATGAGAGGAAGAAAGTATCATATAAGAACTACAAAAACAACCAGAAAACAATTAATAAATTACAATAATTACACACTTATCAATAACTACCTTAAATGTCAATGGACTAAATATATCAGTCAAAAGACACAGGAGGGCAGAATGTGTAAAGAAACAAGAACCAGCTATATGCTGCCTACAAGAGACTCATTTTAGACCCAAAGACATACACAGACTGTAAGTGAAGGGACAGAAAAAGATATTTCATGCAAGTAATAGTGAGAAAAAAGCAGGGGAAGCAACACATATCAGACAAAATAGACTTCAAAACAAAGAAAATAACAGGAGACAAAGGAGCACATTACATAGTGATTAAAGGCTCAGTCCAACAAAAGGATATAACCATTATAAATAACTATGGGCGGGGGAAGCAACACATATCAGACAAAATAGACTTCAAAACAAAGAAAATAACAGGAGACAAAGGAGCACATTACATAGTGATTAAAGGCTCAGTCCAACAAAAGGATATAACCATTATAAATAACTATGCGCCCAACACAGAAGCACCTAAAAATGTAAAACAAATACTGATAGGACAGAAATAGATGGAAACTCAATCGTATTAGGAGACTTTAATACCCCACTTACCTCAAGGGACAGATCATCCAGAAAGAAAAGGAATAAGGAAACAGAGATTAAACATTTCTGACCAACACATCAGATCAGATGAACTTAACAGGTACATACAGAACATTGTACCCCAAAGAAGCAGGATACACATTTTTCTCAAGTACACATGGTACACATGGAACATTCTCCAGAATAGATCACATACTATGACACAAAAAGAGTCTCAATAAACTAAAAGAGATTGAAGTCATATCAAGCATCTTTTCTGGTCACAATGACATGAAACTAGAAATTACACAAAGAAAAATAAGGCCACAAACACATGGACGCTAATCAACATGTTTCTAAATAATCAATAGATCAATGAACAAATCAAAGTAGAAATCAAGGAATACATGGACCTAAATGAAAACAAAAATACAACAGCTCAAAAGTTGTGGGACACCACAAAAGTGCTTCTAAGAGGGAAGAACAAAGCAGGCAATACAGGCCTACCTCAATAAACAAGAACAATCCCAAACATACAGTCTAAATTAACAACTAAAGAAACTAAAACAAGAAGAACAAATGAAACCCAAAGTTATTAGAAGGAATGACAAAATAACATCAGAGCAGAAATAAATAAAATAGAGAAGAATAAAGCAATAGAAAAATCAATGAAACCAAGAGCTGGTACTTTGAGAAGATACACAAAGTAGACAAATCCCTAGTCAGATTTATCAAGAAAAAAATAGAGAGGACACAAATAAACAAAATCAGAAATGAAAAAAGAATAGTCAAAACAGATACCAAAGAAATCAAAGGATTATTAGAGAATTCTAAGAAAAATTGTATGCCAATAAATTGGACAACTTAGAAGAAATGGACACATTCCTAGGAAAGTACAACCTTCCAAGATTAACCCAGGAAGAAACAGAAAATCTAAACAGACCAATTACCAATAGTGGAATTGAACTTGTCATCAAAAAACTCCCCAGAAACAAAATACCAGGTCCAGATAGCCTCACAGATGAATTCTACGAAACATTTAAAGAAGACCTAATATTAGTCAAAAGTATTCCAAAAAGTAGAAAAGGAGAGAATACTTCCAAATGATTCTATAAGACAAACATCATTCTAATACCAAAACCAAAGACACTGCAAAAAAGGAAATTATAGACCTATATCCCTGATGAATAAAATGCAAAATTTCTCAATGAAATTTTAGTAAACAAAAATAAAAAATACATCAGAAGGATCATCCATTACAATCAAGTGGGATTTATTCCAAGGATGCAGGGATGGTACAATATTTGTAAATCAATCAGTGTGATACACAACATTTTAAAAAAGAGATAAAAACCATATGATGCTAAAAAAGCATTTGGCTAAATTCAGCACCATTCATAATAAAAACTCTCCCAACAAAATGGGTATAAAGGGAACATGACTCAACATAATAAAGGCCACATAGGATAAATCCACAGCTAACATTACACTCAATAACAAAAAGCTGAAAGGTTTTCCTCCAAGATCAGGTAAAAGACAAGGATATCCACTCTCACCACTTTTATTCACCTTGGAACTGGAAGACTCAGCCATGAAAATCAGAGAAAATAAAGATATAAAAAGCATCCAAATTGATAAGGAAGAATTAAAACTGTCACTATTTGCAGATGGCATGATACTGTACATAGAAAATCCTAAAGACTCCATGAAAAATCTATTAGAACTAATAACTGGATTCAGCAAAGTTGCAGGATACACAATCAATATACATAAAGCTATTGCCTTCCTATATACTATCAACAAACTATCAGGAAGAGAAATCAGGAAAAGAATTATATTTACAATTCATCAAAAAAGAATAAAATATCTAGGAATAAATCTAATCAAGGAGATGAAAGACCTGTACAATGAAAACTATAAGAGAGAAATTAAAGATGACAAAAGTAAATGAAATCTATCCCATGTTCATGGATAGAAGGAATTAATATTGTCAAATGGCCATCCTGCCCAAAAGCAATTTACAGATTCAATGCAACCTCTATCAAAATACTAAAGGAAGTTTTCAATGAACTAGAGCAAATAATCCTAAAATTCATATATAACTATGAAAGACTCTGAATAACAAAAGCAATCTTGAAAAATATATAAGCTAGGGTTATCACACTCCCTGACTTCAAGATATACTTCAAATCTACTGTAATCAGATCAGTATGTTACTGTCACAAGAACAGACCTATAGATCAATGGAATAGAATAGAGAGATAGAGAGCCCAAATATAAATCCATGCATATACGTCCAATTAATATACAATAAAGGAGCCATGAATATTTAATGGAGAAAAGATAGTCTCTTCAATAACTAGTCTTGGGAAAACTGAACAGCTACATACAAGAAAATGAAACTGGGTTATTGCTTAATTCCATACACAAAAGTCAATTCAAAATTTATTAAATACCTAAATGTAATACATGAAACCATAAAATTCTTAGAAGAAAACATAAGCAAAAATCTCTTGAATATAAGCTTGAGCGATTTTTTCCTGGACACATCTCTTGAGGCTAGGAAAATAAAATAAAAAACAAACAAGTGAGCCTACATCAAACTAAAAAGCTTCTGTAGAGCAAAGTACACCATCAACAGAGCAAAAAGGCAACCTACAGTATGGGAGAATATATTCATAAGTGATTTATCTGAAACAGATTAACATCCAAAATATATGAAAAACTCATATGACTCAACAACAACAAAAAAAACAACCTGATTAAAAAGTGGGCAGAGGACCTAAACAGACATTTTTACAAAGAAGAAATACAGATCACAGGCACATGAAATAATGCTCCACATCACTAACTATTAGGGAAATGCAAATCAGTATCACAATGAGATACCACTTTGCACGGGTTAGAATGATCACTATACAAAAGACAGGACATAAGAAGTGTTGGCAATGATGCGGAGAAAAGGGAACCCACCTGCACTGTTGGTGGGAATGTAAATCAGGGCAGCCACTGTGGAAAGCAGTATGGAGATTCCTCAAGAACGTAAAAATATAAATGCCATAAGATCCAGTAATTCTACTTTCAGGATTTTACCTGAAGAAAAAAGAATCCCTTATTTGAAAAGATATATGCACCCCTATGTTTATTGTCACATTATTTACAACAGCCAAGATATGGAAGCAACCAAAGTGCCCGTCAGTGGACGAATGGATAAAGAAGAGGTGGCACATATACAAAATAGAATATTATTCAGCTAAAAAAAGGAGAAATCTTGCCATTTGTGACAACATGTATTGTTCTAGAGGGTAGTATGCAAGTAATTAAGCCATTTGTAGAAAGGCAAATACCATATGATTTCATTTATGTGTGGAATCTAAAAAAAAAAACAAAATGAATAAAATAGCAATAGACTCATAGACACTAAGAAATGACTGCTTACCATGGGGAAGGGTTTAGGATGGAGGGATCGGTGAGGGGGTAAAGCAGCACAAAAATTTTCAATCATAATATAAGTTGTTCACAGGAATGGTAGTAGAGCATGGAGAATATAGCCAATGATTCTGTAACATGCTCCTATGTTGACATAGTAACTGCACTTGTTGGGGTGAGGATTTAATAATGTGGTAACTGTTGAACATGTCTCGTGCACTTAAATCCAACAACAGTTTGTATACCAACCATATAAAAGAAGATGGTCATGATAACAGAGTACCTGTTAGAGTATTTGTGAAAATTGTTCTGTGTAATCAAAATAAGACCACCAGGGACAGATCCGTAGTCCAATAAAGTCAAATTTATTGGCTCATAGCAATGAGGGTAATAGAACACCAGGGCTGTTACATTAAAACAAGAAAGAAAGGAAGGAAGGAAGGAAGGAAGGAAGGAAGGAAGGAAGGAAGGAAGGAAGGAAGGAAGGAAGGAAGGAAGGAAGGAAGGAAGGAAGGAAGGAAGGAAGGAAGGAAGGAAGGAAGGAGGAAAAGAAAGGAAGGAAGGAAGAAGGAAGGAAGGAAGGAAGGAAGGAAGGAAGGAAGGAAGGAAGGAAGGAAGGAAGGAAGGAAGGAAAGAAAGAAAAAAAGAAAGAAAGAAAAAAAAGAAAAAAGAAAGAAAGAAAGAAAAAAAGAAAGAAAGAAAGAAAGAAAGAAAGAAAAAAAGAAAGAAAGAGAGAAAGAAAGAAAGAGAGAAAGAAAGAAAGAAAGAAAGAAAGAAAGAAAGAAAGAGAAAGAAAGAAAGAAAGAAAGAAAGAAAGAAAGAAAAAGAAAGAAAGAAAGAAAGAAAGAAAGAAAGAAAGAAAGAAAGAAAGAAAGAAAGAAAGAAAGAAAGAAGAGAGAGAGAGAAAGAGAGAAAGAAAGAAAGAAAGAAAGAAAGAAAGAAAGAAAGAAAGAAAGAAAGAAAGAAAGAAAGAAAGAAAGAAAGAAAGAAAGAAAGAAAGTAAGAAAGAAAGAAAGAAAAAAAGAAAGAAAGAAAGAAAGAAAGAAAGAAAGAAAGAAAGAAAGAAAGAAAGAAAGAAAGAAAGAAAGAAAGAAAGAAAGAAAGAAAGAAAGAAAGAAAGAAAAGAAAGAAAGAAAGAAAGAAAAGATTGAGTTGTTGGGTTGGAGAAGGTTGGAGCCTATATAAATTTCATAAAAACCATCTGTATCTGTGTGTTGCACGAAGATTCAGAGCAGAATACCCTGGCAAAAGTTCAGCTTGAAACCGTTCTTCCTGGATTCAGTCCCGACTCCACCACTTACACACTATGTGACCTTGGGAAGTTAGTAAACCATTCTGCATCCAATTTTCTCATCCACAAAGTGGGATTAGTAATATTTCAAAGGATCATTCTGATGATTAAATGAGTTCATTAATGTGAAACATTTTGAACAATGCTTGGCACATAAGAAATCTTTTGCTGCTAATAGTGTTATTACTTGATAGATGCAAAGAAGATGCAGAAATACTGAAGAAATACTTGGTATGTAACAAAGATATGTATCCATTTTAGAGAACCACGAATTATGTATAAATAACTTTTGACCCAAATAATGGCTGAATATTCTTTTAACATAAGTGTATTCAGAATTATAATTTAACTAGACTAGCACTTTCATTAGGTTTAGGCATTCAAAAGGTTTTGAGTTGATTTTTATTAGTTGTTCTTCTAATAATTTGGGGGCAAAAATGCAGTTCAAAGTTTGAGAAATTTTTTATTTACCTAGAATCTTTCTTCTAAATATTTTGAAACTTTCAAGTATACATATATAGAGAAAAGAGAAAATATTTAAAGGAAAAACCTTATTACTTTTAAAAGAAAGTTTATTTTTTCCCATAAAAATATACATTGATTTGATACATTTGGAAATATACAAGTTGAGAACATAAAATATATATTCATAATCCCACCACACAAAGTTATCTGTTTCAGTATGTGGGTACATTTAACTTTATATTTTCATAGACATTGATTTTGCATTTTGTGTCCTTATTTAGATGTAATTTTGTTTAGTAGGTTTCCTAATAATAATAAGGAAGTTATTATTGAGGAGAGACTTCTTAAAAGAAAAAGTGTCTCAGCATATGTTTACATATTATTCACATAATGAGGGGGAATAATTTAAATGAAATAATTTTCCCTTACTTTTTTAATTTCCTGTTTTGAAAGGTGATATCAATATTTACATTCATTTTAGTGGATATTTCATTCAAGTGATTAGCAGAGATTCTGAATCTTGAGTTTGAATCTTTGCAGAACAAGTCACATAGTTCACAACTTTTCTCAACTGCCAACAATTTCAATTAGAAAGTAAGTATCTTGCCATTGTTTGGTTGGTTAAGATAAAGCAATAGTTTTCCTTGTTCTTTCTATCATTTATTCTTAGTTATAAATAGAATGAGAACAATGACAACAGCTCTTGCAGTTTTGTTGTTTTCTCAATTTTTTTAAAAAAAGTTTCTTCTAAAAGTAACATTTTTATTGTAAAATTTAGGCTATTATTTTTTCTTTAAAAAAATACAATAACTTTCCATCTTAATATTTCATTTTCTTCTGCAATTCCTGTGACTATAGCCCAAGAATTACATGATGTATCAATTGATCTGTCCACTCATCTATCACTTATCTATCATCTATCAATCCATGTATGTCTTGAAATTAAAATATACCTATGTTATAATAAATTTGTAATTATGTTACAAATAGAAACAAAATGCTTCCAGAAGATTCAGGATTATGGGCTAAAGACTCCAATACATTTTAGAAAATATTTCATAATGAAGCCATTAAAAAAATCTTCTTTTATCCATCAAGAATTCTATTTATTTGTAATAATAACTTCTTCACATCTTTTTCTTCATAACAGGCATTATAGATTAAAGAATTCTTGTAACTATATACCTATACAGAACACTATATTCTGTATTCTTTAAAATGTTTGTCAGGGTAGAAAGATATCGGTAATTATAGGCACACACTGGTTGACAAAATCCCCTAGGTAGAAGATCATTAGACCTACATTAAGGACTGTGTTTTGATTTGTGTCATTTTGGTATCTTTGTTGCTGATTATGGGACTTTTGTTAAATTCAGAATTATTAATAAATTAGGGATTGAAACTTAAAGAGTATATGACAGGTAGTATATTCATTGTTCTTAATAATATAAGTTTTAATACGTGTATCATTCTTGATGACTTGGAAGATGGCCTTAGCATAAACAGAAAACTCACCAGTATACTAGACAGAGCTGACTTCACCTATGAGGATTTGCTACTTTTGTACATTAGTGGAAACTGGACATATAAATTACCCACATAAAAATAAAACATATTAATTACATATAATCCACATTCACTGGCCACAATGCAATTAAAAAAAAAAGAAGTTAAAAAGGAATTGCAGCATTAGAACTTCTATGAAAATTAATACTATACATAACCCAAAAGAAAAAATAATCCTAAATAATTTCTTTCTCTTTTGAATGGGCTTCTATCACTGGTTTATATTTGTTTTCTGCACTATTGACAAAGCAAGTAATATTATTTTAGTAATAGCTTTATAGAGATAAAATTCACATACCGTAAAATTTCCATATTTTGAAGTAGGCAATTTAATGGATTTTAGTATATCACAGAGATATGCATCCATAATGACAATCTAACTTAAGAACATTTTCACCGCCCCCAAAATAAACCTTATTAGGAATCAATTCTCATTCTATTCCACACCAGCAGCCATAAGTAAGAACTGACCTACTTTCTGTCCCTACAGATTTACCTATTCTGGATATTTCATGTAACGGTCATCAAATAATCTGTGGTCTGTTTTTACTGACTTCTTTCACTTAACCGTAATGCTTTTAGAGTTCATCTATAATGTAGCATGTATTAGTACTCCATTCCTTTTTATGATCTGGCAATATGACATTTTATTTTTTCTTTCATCAGCTGATAACATTGTAGTTGTGCCCACTTTGGAACTATTATGAATAATACTGCTGGGAACACTCATGCACTAGTTTTGTGTAGACATGTTTTCATTTCTCCTGGCTATTTACGCAGAATCGCTGTTTCATATGCTGACTCTGAGAACTTGAGGAGTTGCCGAGGTGCTTTTCAAGTGACTACACTATTTACATTGAAGCACAAAGGTTTTAAATTTGATGGAGTCCAATTAATCTATTTTTTCCTTTTGTCACATGTGCTTTGGTACCCTATCTAAGAAATCACTGCTTAAGCCAAGGTCATGAAGATTTATTCTAATATTTTCTACCTAGAGGTTTACAATTTTAACACTTAAACTCAGGTCTATGGCCCATTTTCAGTTTTTGTATATGGTGTGAGGTAGAGGGTTCAACTTCTTTCTGATGTGTATGGATATCCTCTTGACTCAACACCATTTGATGAAAGGACTATTTTCTATCATTGAATTATCCTGGCACTTTTGTCGAAATCAATCGACCATAAATGTAAGGGTAAATTTCTGGACTGTCACATATATTCCACTGATCTACATGTCAATCTATTTTTCTATCACCCTGTCTTGTTTACCATAGCAGATTTTGAAATTGGGAAATGACAACCTTCCAACATTGTTCTTTCTTTTTAAAGTTGTTTTGGATATTTTGGGTCATTTGAATTCCAGTATGAACTTTTGTGTCAGTTTGCTTATCTCTGTGACAAGTAAGCTGTGATTTTGACAAAGATTGTATTGAATCTGTAAAACAATCTGTGGCGTACTGCCATTTTAACAACATTAAATCCTCCAATCCATGAACAGAGATATCTTTCCATTTCTTAAGATTGCCTTTTTCAACAATGTTCTGTAGTTTTCAGTATACAAGTCTTATACTTCTTATGGCCAATTTACACCTAAGTACATTATTCTTTTTCATGTTATTATAAGTGAAAATTTTTCTTTATTTCATTGTTCATTGCTAGTTTACAGAAATACAATTTTTTACAATGATCTTTTGTCCTGCAAATTTTTTGTACTTGATTATTAGTTGTAACAGTTATTTTTTTAGCAGATTACTTAGGATTTTCTGTGTTTAGGGTCATGACTCCTGCTGCTTGAGATAGTTTTACTACTTTTTTCCTAATCCAAATATCTTTTTTTTCCATGGCTGGAAGCTCCAGCACAATGTTGAATAGAAATGGCCAGAGCATACATCCCTCTTTTCCTAATTTTTCACCATTAAGTAAAATGTTCATTATGAGGTTTTACTGGATGTCCCTTATCAGTTAGGGAAAGTAATCTTCTATTCCCAGTTTGTTGAGAGTTTCTACCCTGAGAAGATTTTAGATTGTGTCAAACCAGTTCTCATTGCCTATTGAGATGACTGTGTAGTTTTGTTCCTTATCCTATTAGTTTTTGCATTATATTGATTGATTTTCAGGTTAAAAAAATAAAACGTTGCATTCTGGGGAAAATCCCACTTTACCATGGTATAAATCATTTTTATATGTTGCTGCATTTGGTTTGCTGTTTTTTTGTGTGTGGTAAAGTATCCATAATATTTATCATTTTGACCATTTGTAAGTGTATAATTCAGGGGCACTAAATACCTTCACAATCTGTAAGCACCGCAATTATCTATAACCAAAACATTTTCACCATCCTCAACAAAAGGATGTTTTTTCCGGATGTAAACCTAGGAGTGGAATTGCTGAGATGCATGGTTATTCTATGTTTAATTTTTAAAGAAGCACCAAATTACTCTCTGTGGTGGCTGTACTAATTTACGTTCTCACCAGCAGTACACAAAGGTCTCAATTTCTCCACATTCCTTCACCAACACTTTTTACTTTCCTTTTTTAAAAAATACCAGTAAAATAGGTGTGAAATAGTACATCACTGTGGTTTTATTTACATTTCCCAATTGACTAATGATGCTAAACCATCTTTCTTGTGCTTATTAGCCCTTTATATATCTTCTTTGTAGGAATATCCTTTAAGTGCTTTTCCCAATCTTGAACTGGGTTTGTTTCTTTGTTGTTTAGTTTTAGGATTTTTTTAAAATTATGTGTATTCCGTATAGCAATCCCTTATCAGTTATATGATTTGCAATACTTTTTCCCATTTAGTAGGTTGTCTCTTTGCTTCCTTGATAGTATCCTTTGACAAACAAAAATTCAGGTCTACTTTATTTATTTTTCCTTTTGTTTCTTTTGTTGTCCTATCTATGAAAATTGCCAGTTCCAATGACCTGAAGAAATTCCCCAATGGTTTCTCCTAATAATGTTATAGTTTCATAACTTTAACTTAGATTTTGATGCATTTTGGGTTAATTATAATAGTCCAAATTCATTTTTTTGCATATGGATATCCAGGTTTCACAGCACCACTTGTTGGAAAATTAGTCATTTCCCCATGAAATAGCCTATCCACCCTTGTTGAAAATCAATTGATTGCATGTTTCATAATGTTTTATTTCCAGAGCTTCACTTTCATTGATCTATTTGTCTTTTCAATAAGTTTTGATGTTGGAAGTGTGAGACTTACAACTCTATTTTTTTTTTCAGATAGCTTTGAATATTCAGGCCCCCTTGCAATTTCATATAAATTTGAGGATTGACTTTTCTACTTATGTGGAAACAGCTGCTGAAATTTAGATAGGGATTTCCCTGAATCTGTAGATCATTTTCCTTAATATTGACATCTTACCTGTATTGTGTCTTCCTACTCATGAATATGGGATATATTTCTATTTATTAAGGTCTTTCATTTATTTCCACAATGCTTCATAGTTTTCAGTATACAAGCCTTGCATCTCAGATTTATTTCCATGCAGTATTTAGTTTTTTTTATATGCTATTGTAAATGTAATTGCTTTCTTAATTTTTCTTTTAGATTTTTCATTGCTGGTATATAGAAGTTCAAATGAAATCTGTGTGCTGATCTTGTACCCTGCAACCAACTTTGCTCAATTCATTTATTATTTTCTGTATTCTTTGTGATTTTATATATATATATACGTATATATGTAATATATATTAGATAGTGATTATAGATATATATATGTTCATGTCAATTGCAAATAGAGATAGTTTTAGTTTTTCCTTTCAATTTGGGTGACTTTATTTCTTTTTCTTCTCTAATATCTCTAGCTAGACTTCCAGTACTATGTTGAATAGCAGTAGTGAAAATGGGCATCTTTGTCTTTTCCTGATATTAGAAGAAAAGCTTTCACTCTTTCACTTTTGAGTATAATATTAGCTGTGTTTGTGTTTCATAAACACCATTTTTCATGTTGAATAATTCTCCCTCTAGTCCTAGTTCTCTTGAGAGTTTTGACATAAAAGGGTATGGGATTTTTTTCCAGTGGGCTTTCTGTACCAATTGAGATGATCATGAGGTTCTTTTAGTTCATTTTCCTTATGTGATTGATTTTCTTATGCTGAATCATCCTTGCATTACCCAGATAAATCTCACTTGGTCATAGTAAAAACTCTTTAGTATGTTGTTGGATTTGATTTGCTAATATTTTGTTGAGGATTTTCACATCTATATTCATAAATGATATTACTTTGTAGTTTTTTTCTATGATAGCTTTGGTATCAGAGTAATTCTATCCTGAATATAATGAGTTAAAAAGTATAGACTCTTCTTCATTTTTTGGAAAAGTTTGAGAATTGCTGTTAGCTGTTATTTAAATGTTTGTTAGAATTCACTGAAGGCATCTCGTATGAACTCTTGAGAGATTTTTTATTACTGATTCCGTCTCTTTACTTGTTATAGCTTTTTTGAGATTTTTCTATTTCTCCTTAAGTCAGTTTATGTAATTTCTGCATTTAAACAGATCTGTCCATCTCTTTGAGGTTCTCTCTTTTGTTGGCATATAATTGTCCTGAGTATTCTCTTCCACTCCATTTTATATCTTTAAGGTCAGTAATAATACCTTCAGCCTTCTGATGATTTTAGGTATTTGTGTCTTCTCATTTTTGTTTTGTTTTTTTTGTCAATTTAGCTAAAGGCTTGTGAATTTTGTTGAACTTTTCAAAGAACAGTCATTGGGTTTCAATTATTTTCTTTTGCTTTTCTATTGTCTATTCTATTTTGTTCTTAAATCTTTACTATTTCTTTCCTTCTGCTGTTTTGGGTGTAGATTACTCATCATTTTCAAGTTCCTTAAGGAGTAAAGTTAGATTATTTATCTTTTTTTTTTCTTTTTCAATGTGGACATTTTAAGTTATGAATTTCTCTTTAAGCACTCTGCTTTCATTGCACCCCAAATTTTGGTATGTTGTGTTTTTGTTATCAGCCATCTCTACATATTTTCTAATTTCCTGTTTAATTTCTTTTCAACCAGCTGATTGGTTGTGTGTGTGTTTTTAAATTTATACGTATTTGTGGAATTTTCACTTTTTTTTGTTATGTATTTCTAACTTTATACTGTTGTGGTCAGAGAATATACTTTGTATTATACTATGTCATAAAATAAAGTGAGACTTGTTTTGTGTCTGAATATATGGTCTATCCTGGAAAATGTCCCATGCTCACTTGAGAAGAATGGGTATTCTGCTATTTTGGAGTGGAGTTTTATGTGTACTTCTGTTCATCTATTGAACTAGTTGGTCTATTGTGTTGTTCACCTATTTCCATACGTTCATGTTGTTTACCTATTTCCATATGTATCTTCTAATTTATCTAATTTATCTAACTAAATTAAAGTAAAAATTTATCCTTTACTTTTACCTTATCTATGTCCTTAGTTGAAATGGAATTTTTTAATTGATAACATAGAATAGTATGTTGGTTTTTTAGCCACCCCAACTGTTTCTTCTATTTGTTATATTGCTATATTAGACCATCCAGACTTAAAATAATTATTGGTATAGTTAGATGATTATCTACCATGTCTTTAATCATATTTTTGTGCATTGCTTCTTTCCCTCCCTCTTATTCTGCTTTTTCTGGTTTAATTGAGCATATTCTATAATTCCATTTTATATTCTCCTTTGCTTTGTAAATTTTATATTTTTAAAACATTTCTACACTTATAATAAATATATTTATACATTAAAAAACACTATAATTCTTCATGTGTAATACAGGCATCTTGAAACATTCCTAATATTTTCTTTCCATCCTTGTTATAATGTTTTATATATTTAACTTATGCATATGCTATATTTACATTATATTATTACTATTACTTCTACAAAAATATTTATCTTTCAGAGTAATAAGAAAAATAGAATATTTTCTTTACTTTTTTTATTCATCCTCTGATATTTATTTATGTAGATCAAAGTCTGAGATATCATTTTCCTTCTCCTTAAAGGACTTCTTTCTTTTTCTTGCTGAGTTCATATTTTGGCATTGAATTCCTGCATATTTTGTCTAAGGACTTTTTTTTAATTGGTCCTCTATTTTTGAAAGAACATTTTGTTAGCTATTAAAATCTATATGTTGGAGTTTTCATTGAACACTTAAAATTTTCACTGCTCTGTTTTCTCACTTACATACTTTCTAATGGCTTTATTCTTACCCTTGTTTTTTGTTTTTCCTTTGGGTTTCTGTAATTATTTTCTCTTTGCTGTGGTTTTCTGCAGTTTATGATATGCTTAGGAGTAGGCTTTTAGGTATTTACCTATTTTGTGTTCCCTGAGGTTCCTAGATCTTTTGTCTATTCTCTGTCATTAATTTTAGAATGTTCTTATCCATTATTACTTCAAAATTGCTTATTTTCCATTCTTGATTTTTCTCCTATTCCATCCTAATATTACACATATGTTACAACTTTTAGAATAAATTCTTGAATTTTTTTTCCTTTCATTGTTTGGTTTTATATTTCAGGTTGGTAAATTTCTATCCTTATACTCACTGATTCTTTCTTTGGATGTGTCCAGTCTACACTGAGCCCATCCAAGACATTCTTCATTTCTGTCACAATTCTTTTTAATTTTTTAATTTCTAGTTTTTCCATTCTATTTTTCCCTGCAGTTTTCACCTCTCTGTTGACATTACCCATCAGTGTTTGCATATTACCTACATTTTCCATTAAAGCCCTATTCATATGAATCAGTTATCTTAAATTCCTTATATCATACTCCCAACACCTATGTCATATCTGAGTCTGTTTCTGATGCCTGCTTTTTCCTTCAGACTCTTTTTTTCATGCTATTTGAGATGCCTTTTACTGTTTCATAGAATGAAAACATATCATATCAGTTAATAAGAACTGAGGTAAAAAGAACTTTGGTGAGATGATTTATGAATTTGGCTCGGCTCTGGGCTGTGTTTCAATGTTTGCTACTACCGTAAGTGTCTTGACTTCATTGTCCTTGTTCTTGTAATCCCTCTCAACTTTGGCTTTCCATAATACACCTCCTCAGAGAGATTTCTTACCTTGCAGCTCTTTTAATTTTAAACCACTGTTATTATATAGGAATCCCATTGGTGGTTTTGTAAGGAAAGGGAGGGAAATATTTCTATAATCTTATGATTAAAGCTCTTTCTTTCCTTGACCCTGTGATTCTGGACTGTAAGTTTCATTAGTGTTTCCCCACTGATACCGATTTTTTTCCCCCTCGTTGTGTGAGATGTTCAGGTTACAGTGAACTGGAGTTTGAGGAATGCTCCTAGCCCATCTGACAAAAGGCCCTACTATAAATTTCCCCTAGAGGGTATGGATTTTTGATGCAGAAAACTCTAAGCACATTTCACAATGATTGCTTTTCTCCTCCCCTTCTAGAGCCAAAGGAGTTCTTTCTGGAGCTTCACACTGAGGACATGGTGGGCTCCTGTGGGTAATGCCCATAAAGTCTGGTGATATCTGCAACACTGCAACTTAAAGAGCTTCTCATTACCCCATTTGTCCACATTCAGCCTCCAGTGATTTATGAAAATTGCCACTGGGGTATCTCTGCCAGTTTATGGCTCTAGAACTCCTTCCCCAGGTAAACAGACCTGTTTCTGTATTTTTCTGGTTATGTTTGTCTCTTCAAATTTCAGGGTATCTTTTTGCCTCCAACCGCAGTTCTCTGATTGGTCCAATAAAAGTCACTGAATTTCAATTTGTTCTGTTTTTTTTTTTTTTTGCTGTTAGTATTGTTGAAGTTGTGTTGTGTTGTTATAATAATAGGAGTGTTATCTTTCAAACTCTTAACACGTCAGTGATGAAAATTGAAGTCTCTTAATGTATCATTTTATTCCTTTGTGGTTTATTTCAATATACTTTCTTAATTTCCTATTTATTACTCTCTGGATTATAATTAGTGTTTTGACATAAAGCAATAAAAAAGCATTTTCTTTCTCATTATATGTGTTAATTAAATGATGAGATCCAAATCTTGGTGACTTAAAACTAATAAAAGTTATTATGACAGATTAATATTATCAAGCTATATTAAAGGTTTAACTACAATAAAGGTATTTGAAACTTTATAGTCTATTCTCTTTAATACTATAAGTTTTTTACAATATAACATGTGTGCATAAGTCAAACTACAACCTAAAATTAATGACAAATGAAGAGTCAAGTCCTAAAGTTTTGCTGTTTTTGGTAACAGCTACTTACTTTGTCTTACATTTAAAATATTTTTGTTCTTTTTTTCTACACTGGTTTGGACATTGTATTTTCATTCTGGCAGTGGTTGGCCACAAATATTTCATATTCTTATTTTGACATGTAATTTTCTTTGAGTGTATTATATTAAACCTTAGCTTTGCTTCCTTTTAGGATTAGGAAGATACCTTTATATTCTTACTTCTTCCTTTCCGCCTGTTTGGTATCATTTTCTAGGATTCTGTTTTGTTTTAAATAAGCACACACATTCATATACAGTTGGTAGCATTACTGTGGTTATTTTCAACAATGTATTTTAGATGTAGTACATGCTTTACTGATGTTTTACTCACCATTTGGGGGGGGCTCATCTTAATTTGATTTATACTTTATTACATCTTCTAGTTAGTAACACCTTTGCAAAAGGTCTATGCATGTCAAGTTCTCACTGCTCCATTATATCTGAAAATGTTTATTTTAGTCTCACTTTGGGGTTATACTTTGTCATAGAATATAGGCATAGAATTTTAAATAGTAATTTCCCTGCACATTTTGAAGATGTTGGTACATTGTCTTATAGCATTTTATCAATTCTGAAACAATTGTTTTTGCTCTGATTATTGTCCCTTTTTTAATGCTGTTCTTTTATTTCTCAAATTCTGCTCCTTTATTACATTATTGCAAGGGGCTATTGGCCTGACATAGAAACTTTGAGCATCACACTTCCTTATTCTACAGGTTTGAATTTAGGATTGGCTGTGTATCTACTATATGTGTATAATAGATTCATACATTAATAGCTATATAACAACCATATAGCTGTTACAGTTGGAGGATAACACATGAGGACTATGTATATGCCTACAAGTCCAGCTTGGCAATGGCCCCTATAGCTTTGTGTTTTGCTGTATATATGCAAGGTGAAGGAGGCCATGGGAGATAGCCCTGATATACATCCAGACTAGCCTTTCCATAGAAATGCTTGAGCCATTTCTGTGCCTGAATGTATGTGTGCAAATATGGCTGTGCCTTGAAAGTCAGCACTGAACTTTTTGATATCCACATGACAATTACTCATTCAACAATCATTCACTCAAAGCTCTATATCTACCTTGAAAACATTTTAGGACCTGGAAGCTTGTACTTCTGTCTCTCTCAGACAGTTTTGGCATACTTTCTGGCATTAATCTTTGATTATCCTGACTTTCTTCTGTTTCTTGAGATAAATTAGTCCAGTTTGGCTTGCCAGTTACTATCTGTATTGGGTCTACCTGCCAACCCAAGCCAACTCATTACTTTATCAGTAGAGCTGCATTCCCCATTCCCATGTATGCATTTTGTTTTCATTTATGACTTATCCTGGTCATTATTTGGAGCCATCTGTCACTCTGAAGATTCATGTCTTTCTTAATTTCTGGAAACACTCCTGACTGTATCCATTAAATATTGCCTTTTCACCATGTTCTCTGTTTCTGTTTCTTACACACTTTATTAGATGTATATTAGAGCCTCTCCATCTATGCTCCATTTTCTTATTCTCTCTCTCATAGTCTCTAACTCATTTTCTATAATATCCAAGGTTTTACTTTCTAATTTCTTAATTTTGGGGAGATTGGACAATGTCCTCTTAATGAATTTTTCTTAGGCAATTACAAATCTATTGTATAAGTTATTTTATTGATTGCATACTTTAATCTCCAAAATGTCCACTTGATTATTTTTTATAACTAATTTTCATTTATATCTGATCTTTTTCATAGATTTCTGATTTTATTTGATGGAGTTTCTTTTTTACTTTTTCTTTGGGGTGATTTTGAACATATCAATGCAGCATCCTTTTTTTAGGTATCTTGATTGATTCTATTTTTTTTCCTAACTGTGGCATATGCTAATTGCCTTTTATGGGATGAGATCTGGTATCTCTTTTGATTTAACAGAAATGTAGAGATATAGCTGATATTTAATAAATGTATTTGGTGCTCTTCATTCCTTGTAGAACATCTGTATATCCATAATGGATATCATGTCAGATGAAATGGTGAAATAAGTGTAACAATACTAAAAGCTAACAATTATATAATTCTGTCTATAGATCTTTCATATAATTATTTACCTAATCCTCATTAAAATCACTTGAAGTTGATAGAGCTATTAATCTCATTTTATGAGCTGGAAAACTCAGGCAGAGAATGGTTAAATCAAATGTCCAAATGCACTCAATAGCAGGTGAAGAACCAAGAATAAAAACCAAGAAAGCACCACTAATATGACAACAGAAATTCAGGAAGATATTCAGACAAGTCCATGAGTGCTATGCTCAAATATATATCTCTTTTGAATATTTGATACTATATGGCTGAAAACTGAGTTCAGCAAATGGTTGCAGATATAAGCTTGACACCTAAGAGAAATAGATAATATTCACTCTAAAGTTCTAGCAATTTTTAAGGAATTATCTAGGTATATATTGTACAAAAAGTTATTGTATGTAGAAAATAATTTTTCTAAAAGAGTTTGTATAATAACTGAAAATCCATCTTTGTCTATAAAATTTGAGTTTTCTGATTACTTACATTCTTTAATAATTATTGAAAAGGTAAAATTTGTGCAATATAGATAGAAGCAATGCAGTATTAAAATCTTGAAAAGTAATGGACTACACAGAATGGGGACTGCCAAGACAAAACAGAGGCATTGGCAGCATTTGTCTGCTGCACTCTGTATGCTGGAGCTCACCTTTATAGTCTGGATCCTCAGACTTAAGAAGATCGCACTTTATTTAAAAAATTTATATAGGAATTTAACTTTAGAAGAAACTAGCAAACCATTCCCATTAACAATGTACAAGTTCTGATCGGTCTGCAACCTTACCAACATTGATTATTGTCCTCTTACTTAATCTAGGATATTGCATTGTGGTTTTAATTTGCATTTTCCCAGTAATTTTACTAACCATGTGCTTATTGACCATTTTATAGCTTTTTTTGTAAAGTATGTGTTCTAGTTACTGGTTTTTTCATTGTTTTATTTTGTATTTTTACTGTCATTTTGTGAGATTTCACTTTACATTTTGAATTTAATTTTTTGACATATATATATTAAAATATTTTATCCTGTATTTGTGGCTTATTTTTTCATTTTCTTAATTGTGTCTTTTGATAGAAGACTCTAATTTGAATAAGGTTTGACTGCTCATTTAGTTTATAGGTATAGTTTTTGTGTTCTCTTTAAGAGATCTTTACCTTCCCCAAGTTCACAAAGCTTCCCTCATATTTTCTTGCTGAGACATTACAGTTTTAGCTCATATATTGTGAAGAATTCCTTTTAAATCAGTGATACTGGCTCCAAGTCTATCACTTCCCAAACACAGTAATGGAAAATTTACTTCTAGAGATGCAACTGTTACTGGGCTTTGTGCTCAGAAAATAAACTGGTAAGTTATCCAATAAAACAGCTCACAAGAAAGTTTTAATATTTCTCACCTTCTGCTGGATGAGATTTTTGGATTAAACTCTAAGCAAACAATAAATGCTAGTTGCAGACTTCCAGGCTCAGTGTCACTTCAGCAAGGATGGTATTTGAACATATTTGGATTTTCCCAGGGCCATTAATTATACCACTGGAAGGAATATATTCAGAAAAAGTGGAGCAGATCTCTTAAGTATTTCTTCCTCCCAAACAGACATTTGTTACACACCATTTGCAAGTTCCAGAGATGCTATGGGTTTACTATGATTTAAAAGCCAGATTGGTAGCTAAACAGTAATCTCAGCTAGTGAATTGATAAGGATTGGACATTATTTAATTTGAGACCACAAAATCATCTGCTGACCTCTAGGGTCTAAACAACAAATTTGAGAGGTTTCTTGATCTTCCATTTCTTTTGTTCTGCTCTACCATTACCACCAACATCAAAAGTGCTGGATACAGTATAATATACCGGGGACACTGATGGCTTTTTTTATCACTGCTACCTGCCATTTGCTGCTACATTCTATCACATGAATTTCTCTTCCTATGTCAAGCAATACAGTAAAAAGAGACTTCCTTGTTTTCACTCTCTCATCTATTTTTTTCTTGCTTCCTTCCTCAAGTGACATATTAGAAGTGCTGCTTTAAGACTAATAGTCAATGAGGATGTTTAAATCAAAACCTAAGTTATAATCAGAGCTCATTGCTTTCCACAGAAGGGAGGAATGCGGCCATCAGTGCCAGGTTTCCTTTAGAATTATGAACACTTTTTCATGCATTCACTTTCAATTCTAGTATGTACATGCACTTGTACTTTTTAAAAATACACCTAACTTAAAATATATCTCCTGAGAGGTATATTTGTGTAGGAGAAAACTATAAAATACAGTTTTCCTGCTGATTGAAACATACTTAATATGATCTCCTGCTGCATTTCTGTGATTTCTCATAAGTCTTTCAGAGGCAAGCTATAAACCCTGTTTAGGCTGATGTACTTGAAAAAAATCAGGTCAGCATTATTCTTTTTTCCATGAACCAAGAAAAAGGTTACTCTGTGTTTGTTCCCTTAGTGACATAGGTGGAATCTCACTAAGTAGTTGATTGACGACTGTGTAACCTGACTATTACAGATTACACTTCTATTCCAAGCAATTTCATAGAGAGAATGTAATTTAATATAAATTACTCACGTTTTTCTATTAAGGTATTATTTATATATGCTCTTATGAAGGTTTCACATGAAAAACAATGTGGTTACTACATTCACCCATATTACCAAGTCCCCTTCTATACCCCAATGCAGTCACTGCCTATCAGTGTAGTAAGATGCCACAGAGTCACTACTTGTCTTCTCTGTGCTACACTATCTTCCCCATGATCCCCCCCCCCCACATCATGTGTACTATCATAATATCCCTCAATCCCCTTCTCCCTCCCTCCCCACCTGCCCTTCCCCACCCCTCCCCTTTGGTAACTGCTAGTCCCTTCTTGGAGCCTGCTGCTATTTTGCTCCTCAGGTTTTGCTTCGTTATTACATTCCCCAAATGAGGGAAATCATTTGGTATTTGTCTTTCTCTGCCTGACTTATTTTACTGAGGGTTATATGCTCTAGCTCCATCCCTGTTGTTGCAAATGGTAGGATTTGTTTCTTTCTAATGGCTGAATAGTATTCCATTGTGTATATGTACCACATCTTCTTTATCCATTCATCTACTGATGGACACTTAGGTTGCTTCCATTGCTCACTTTCAAGAGCTTCTATTTTCATTGTGTAGGAATTGAGACTACTTGGATGACATACATTAATATGTATAGAGTTGAGCAAAATACAGTATGTCTATGTCATATAATAGCTTATTAAATTAACTATGACAATAAAAATTAAATACAGGGATTATACTGCGCATTAAACATTTTAGGAGTTGTGTTTTACTAAATCAGATCAGACAAATTTTTAATAAAGGTGGACATCCCCATTGTCTTTCAGATTCTGTGCTTATTAGTCATAGTAGACTATTAATTAATTAGTCTAGCTTTTTCTTTTGGAAAGGAAAATGCTTTGTTTTAGTAATCAGTACTTGAAAATAAAGCCATTTCCTATTCGAACCTGTAAAATAATATTTATTAAATTTAAACTACTTTCATAACACTTGAGTTCTCCTCCAGAAAGCTCCAATACTGGCATCAATCCAAGGATTAAGTTATCAAATTTCTGGGGGTTGACTCCTCAACATCCATTTGATCCTCAAATTAAGCTGTTCTTCATAATCCCTTTCTCTTTCAGAATGACTGGTTTAGGAATGGCCATGTGACTTGAAACTCCAAAGGAAAAACTTTGTGTTGGCGGGTGGTGAATTTCCTAGTTGGCAGTGGATTTCATGTTGGAACTTCATCAGTCTTCTTACTGTGAGACTTTGAATAAAGCCAACATACCAAGAGGAACAGAGTCAAACATGCACCAAAGTAAATCTAGAGCTCTATCACTCCATTATGGATCAGTCCTATTTCAGACTTATTTTTGGGGAGATAATAAATGTCCTTATTGTTTAAGCCAAAATGAATTGAGTGTTTCTTTTCCTGACCACCAAGGACATCTAACCTCAGATATTACTTAAATATTTATTACAATTAACACAATTAACAATTAACAAATTGCAATTAACAAATATTTATTGCAATTTTCACAAATAAGTGAAATTTCTACTTATTTGAAAAAGACATTAAATGTCTTTGTTATAGGGTCATTTTTCAAAGACAAAATTTATTTCTCAATATAAGAATATGAAATTTGAAAAAAATCTGTACAACCTACAGATAGAGTCCTATCTTTACTTCTAACATGGACATGGTGCTTGTCTTGTTTTAAATTAATCTACCTTAAGATATATCTTCTGATGAGTACATTTGCATAAGAGAAATCCATAAATTATGCAACACTCATTCTGATTAAAACACACTTGAAATACTCCCCTTCTGAATTTATGTTAATTTTGTGAATCTGATAGAGGGTTCTGAGAGTAGTTGTATTTTCAGCTGTGTACATTGTTTATGAAAGGAGACTTGGTGAAAGTTCAGGTTATCATTATACATTGTTTTTTGTGAGTTAAAAAAATAAGTTTTTCTGTGTTTGCTCCCCTGATATGGATGGGATCTTACTAGATAGTTATGTAACTGTAACCCTGGGGGAAAATCCCAGGCAAATACCTTTGAAACCGAAATCAGTCCAAGGGAGAAATAAAGTTTACTTCTCATGAGCAGTCCACTTTTGCTTGTGTCTCTTGCGATGTGGCTGCAGAATAAGAGGCCCCCACCCAGCCTCTCTAGTCCAGATAAGCCCTCACTTGCCCCGGTAATTACCTATTCATACGGAGATGGACTACTCCTCTCCACTCCCTGGAAACACCTATTGTATGGAGATGCACTAAAGCCAGGCGAGAGATTCTGGAAATATGGCAAATTTACCCACAGTAACTTCAACACCATTCTTCCCACCAATTCAGAATTTGAATGTATAAATTATAAAATGTATCCATCATTGTGTAAAAATAGGAAGGCTTTTAAATATGTCCATTCATAATAGCTCTTTGTGAATTAGTAGTGAATCTTTTTATCTGCACTAATAAAGGCATCAGCAACTTCTATCATCTCCAAGCATTGTCACCACAGCTGTGGCAGCTTGAGAGCAGACAGTGGGGGAATGATGTGTTGGGATTTGAATAACAGGCACCATCTGAACATTAGAATCATAATTTCATTGTCTTTTATTGTTTTCAACTGAATTTTAGGAATTGTTTTCTGCATAGAAAATAGCACCATTTTCTGTAAACATTTAATATTTCTGATCATCTGAATATTTTGAATATTAGAACATTATTTCCCATTATTTCATATAATGTGGACACTAGCACTTATTCTTCTGATATGAAATCCAATCACAGAATTATAAACAACCTTAATATACTGACACCCAGATTAGGGAATGCTACTCTCATACAAATTTTGTCACATCTTTTAAGAGAGGGAAAAAAACCAAATATGGTGAGGGTCCTTACTCAATAGTTTTCATTTTCTTGTAGAATTCACTAGTAATCATCAGTCTGCTAAAATAACACTTTGAAGTTTGAAAAATGGAGTACATAGTTTCTGTTTGTATCACCTTTAATAGGTTTTACATAAATATGCAGAATTTATGCTGGATACATCAGGTCCATAGTTGAAACATAAAAATTCATCTTTTCTTTTCTCTACAATATATTATTTTTGTGGGTGATAGTGAAGGTATAAGAAACTATGATGAACTTGACCCCATTTGATTCTGAACGCATGTCATTGTCAACAACTATCCATTCCCCAGTATAGACACTAAGGGGATAGCTTCTTTAAGTTATATAATCTCAAAACAACTTTGTTTATTCACACATTTCTGAGAAGTCATGGGTTTTCCCAGAATTTTTGGAAAAGAATTGGAATGACACCTATGCAGTTGAAATGAATAAATAACAACATAAAATGTGTAAGTCCTACTTGCAAAGTAATCTATTAATAGAAAAAGAAATACATGAAATATTTTTAAAAATATTAAATAGGAAACTATACTCAAGAAGATCATTATAAAAATCGTGGTTCAAGACAATGGCTCTGTGATTAGATGACAGGGAGAGAGTTCAAATTTTTTAATGTTTATTCAGCCCAGTTGGAAAGTGAGACAGAATCTTATGTTTTGTTCTCAGACATACAAATAAAATGGTCATATATTTAAAATATAGTTGAAAATGTTTCTGATTTGTAGTTTAAAAATATTAAAGGAGTACTGAACTGGGTATTTGAAATTAGTAATATCTCTTAAAATCCAGACATGTGGTAACTATAATTATAAAGTGTTAGCCCCAGGAACACATATATGAAGCATGAAACCAAAAGGAGAGACATTAAATATGGCAGCATGAGAGGTAAAACAGAGGCCTCCTCCCAAAAGCACACATAATACAAAAATATAATTAATACAACTAATCCTGAAACAGCAACAGGAAAGAAGTTCTGCTCCAGGCTGCATACACTTGGAGAAAAGAACAGACCTCATGGAACAGGGTAACATACCAAAGCCATGATCTGGCAGGACCCAAGCCCTTCCCCCACCCCAACTCACCGGCAGGAGGAAGAGAAACAGAGCAGGGAGGGAGTGGAGGCCTGGGACTGTTGAACACCTAGCCCTGAAGATCTGCTCTGGGAGCACAAACCTATCTTGCATGGTGCTTTGGTGATTAGTGGGATTGGAAAGCTAAGACAGGGAGAATACCAGAAGAGACTGTGATTCCAGCCACTTGTGGAAAACAGGGATCCACATCCAGCTATTCTGGGACAAAAGAGTGGGCAGTCAGAAAGATTTCCTAACAGTGAGAGGACTGCTAAAGGGGCAAAAACTGCACAGAGCTTATTGCTCAGAAGAAAGGACAGGTAGACAAAATTGTCCAGGTGCACTCTGCCCAGTAGGTTGGAAACTTTCAGGAGCTTCAAGTGCTCCATCCCTCTGGCTGGCTATGCAGCTCCAAGGCCCTCCCTCCATGATGCACAGCCTGCTGTACCTTCCTCCCAGCCAGCCCGCACCTGGCTCTCAAATCAGCAGGCCCTACCCTAGCTACAGGCCAGGCAGAGGGAAGACCTGCCTACAAATGCAAAACATAGAGGCTTACAACTGTGTGTTCCTCTCACTGGTTCTGGCAGTGGAGACAGGCATAGCTGCTGGGAAGCAGGAAAGAGCTCTTTCCTCCCTGCAAGACACCAGCACCGCTCCCCTGTGACCCTGGAAATCACTCCAGGGGCTGAGCAGCTCCAGAGAGTAGAGCTTCTGGGCACTAGAGGGTGAAACATACAAATATGAAACATCAAAAGAACCTGGTTCAAACCAAAATCCCACAAACACCAGAAAGAGTCAAATGAAATAGAACTCATTAATCTTACTGAAAGAGATTTCAAAATAGAAATCATAAACATGCTCATCGAGGTACAGAAAAATATTCAAGAAGACAGTGATCCAATCATTACAGAATACAATGGAGGGATTTAAAAGCAGATTATATATGGGGAAGGAGAGATGAATAAAATAGAAATTAGAGAACAGGAATAAAAAGAAGCTGAGGCACACAGAGAGAAAAGGATCTGTAAGAGTGAAAGAATATTGAGAGAACTGTGTAACCAATCAAAATGGAATAATACTCACATTATAGGGGTACCAGAAGAAGAGAGAAAAAGAGATACAAAGTGCCTTTGATGAGGTAATTGATGAAAACTTCCCCAATCTGGGGAAGGAGATAGCCTCTCAGGCCATGGAGGTGCACAGATTTCCCAACACAAGGGATTGAAGGAGGACAATATCAAGACATATAATAATCAAAATGGCAAAGGTCAAGGATAAGGACAGACTATTAAAAGCAGCCAGAGAGAGAAAAAAGATGACATGCAAAGGAAAGCCCATCAGGCTATCATCAGACTTCTCAGCAGAAAATTTACAGGCCAGAAGGGAGTGGTATGATATATTTAATGCAATGAAGCAGAGGGCCTTGAACCAAGAATATTCTACATGGCAAGATTATCATTCAAATTTGAAGGAAGGAGGGATTAAACAATTTCCAGATAAGCAAAAGCTGAGAGAATTTACCTCCCACAAATTATCTCTACAGTGTATTTTGGAGGGACTGTTATAGATGGAAGTATGCCTAAGGCTAAATAGCTATCACCAAAGGTAATAAAACTACAGAAAAGAAAGTAGAAAAGTTAGTTACTAAGCAAATGCAAATTAAATCAACTTCCCCAAAAGTCAGTCAAGGGATAAACAAAGACTACAGAATATGTAACCTAATATATAAAGAATGGAAGAGGAAGAAAAGAGAGGAGAAAAAAAAAGAAGCTTTAGATTGTGTTTGTAATAGCATACTAAGTGAGTTAAGTTAGACTCTTAGATGGTAAGGAAGTTACCCTTGAACCTTTGGTAACCATAAATCTAAAGCCTGCAATGGTAATAAGTACATACCTATCGATAATCATCCTTAATGTAAATGGTCTGAATGTACCAATCAAAATACATAGAGTCACTGAATGGATAAAAAAAAAAACATCTATATGCTGCCTACAAGAGACTCACTTCAAACTCAAAGACATGCACAGACTAAAAGTGAAGGGATGGAAAAAGATATTTCATGCAACTAATAGGGAGAAAAAAGCAGGAGTTGCAGTACTTGTATGAGGCACAATAGACTTCAAAACAAAGAAAGTAACAAAAGACTAAGAAAGACATTACATAATAAAAACAGAGTCAATCCAACAAGAGGATATAAACATTATAAATATCTATGCATCCAACACAGGAGCACCTACATATGTGAAACAAATAATAACAGAATTAAAAGGAGAAATAGAATGCAATGCATTCATTCTAGGAGACTTTAACACTCCACTTACTCCAAAGGACAGATCAACCAGACAGAAAATAAGTAAGGACACAGAGGCTTTGAATAACACATGAGAACAGATAACCCTAACAGACATCTACAGTACTCTACACACAAAAGCAGCAAGATACACATTGTTCTCAACTGCACATGGAACATTTTCAAGAATAGATCATATACTAGGCCACAAAAGAGCCTCAGTAAATTCAAAATGATTGAAATTGTACCAATAAGCTTCTCAGAACACAGAGGTATGAAACTAGAAATAAACTGTACAATTAAAAAGAAAAAACCCACAAACACATGGAGGCTTAACAACATGCTCCTTTATAACCAATGGATCAATGACCAAATAAAAACAGAGATCAAGTAATATATGGAGACAAATGACAACAATAATTGAACACTGCAAAATCTGGCAGACGCAGCAAAGGCCGTGCTAAAAGGGAAGTATATTGAAATACTGGCTTACCTAAGGAAAGAAGAGCAATCCCATATGAACAGTCTAAACTCACAATTAATGAAACTAGAAAAAGAAGAACAAAGAGGCACAAAGTCAGTAGAAGCAGGAACATAATAAAGATTAGAGCAGAAATAAATAAAATCAAGAAGAATAAAACAATAGAACAAATCAATAAAGCAGGAGCTGGTTCTTCAAGAAAATAAAATAGATAAACCCCTAGCCAGACTTATCAAGAAAAAAAAGAGATTATACACACATAAACAGAATCAGAAATGAGAAAGGAAAAATCACTACAGACACCACAGAAATACAAAGAATTATTAGAGAATACTATGAAAAATTATATGATAACAAACTGGATAATCTAGAAGAAATGGACAACTTTCTAGAAAAAAAAAAACTTTCCAAGGCTGATCCAGGAAGATAGAGAAAATCTGAACATACCAATTACCAGCAACGAACCTGAATTTGTGTTCAAAAGACTACCTAAGAAAAAATTTCACAGACCAGATGGCTTCACCATTGAATTTTATCTAACATTTAAAAAAGACATAATACCCATTCCTTAGAGTTTTCCAAAAAGTAGAAGAGGACGGAATACTTTCAAACTCATTTTAAGAGGCCAGCATCACTCTAATACCAAAACCAGGCAAAGACACCACAAAAAAGAGAATTACAGACCAATATCCCTGATGAACATGGATAACAAAAATACTCAACAAAATATTAGCAAACTGAATTCAAAAATACATCAAAAAGATCATCCATCATGATCAAGTAGGATTTATTTCAGGAATGCAAGAATGATACAATATTTGAAAATCCATCAACATTATCCACCAATCAACAAAAAGGACAAAACCCACACAATCATCTCCATAGATGCTGAAAAAGCATTCAACAAAATTCAACATCCATTCATGATAAAAACTCTCAACAAAATGGGTATAGAGGGCAAGTAGTACTTCAACATAATAAAGGCCATATATGACAAATCCACAGCCAACATTATACTTAACAGTGGGAATCTGAAAACCTTTCCTTTAAGATCAGGAACAAAACAAGCATGCCCACTCTCTCTACTTTTATTTACCATAGTTTTGGAGGTCCTCACCATGGGAATTAGACAACACAAATAAGTAAAAGGCATCCAAATTGGTAAAGAAGAAGTTAAACTGTCCCTGTTTGCAGATGACATGATATTGTACATGAAAAAACCCTAAAGAATCCACTCCAAAACTACCAGATCTAATACCTGAATTCAGCAAAGTTGCAGGATACAAAGTTAATACACAGAAATCTGCTGCTTTCCTATACACTAACAATGAACTAGCAGAGAGAGAAATCAGGAAAACAATTCCATTCACAATTGCATCAAAAAGAATAAAATACCTAGGAATAAACCTAACCAAGGAGGTGAAAGACCTATACTCTGAAAACTACAAGACACTCATGAGAGAAATTAAAGAAGATACCAATAAATGGAAACACATCCCATTTTCAGGGACAGGAAGAATTAATATTGTCAAAATGGCCATCCTTTCTAAAGCAATCTATAGATTCAGTGCAATTCCTATAAAAATACCAACAGCATTCTTCAACAAATTAGAGAAAATCGTCCTAAAATTCATTTGGAACCACAAAAGACCTCTAATAGCCAAAGCAATCCTGAGACGGAAGCTCCCCAACTTCAAGCTCTATTACAAAGCCACATTAATCAGGACAATTTGGTACTGGCACAAGAACAGACCCATAGACCAATGGAACAGACTAGAGAGCCCTGATATAAACCCAAGCATATATGACCAATTAATATATGATAAAGCAGCCATGGACATACAATGGGGAAATGACAGCCTCTTCAATAGCTGGTGTTGGCAGAACTGGACAGCTACATACAAGAGAATGAAACTGGATTATTGTTTAACCCCATACATAAAAGTAAACTCAAAATGGATTAAAGATTTAAATGTAAGTCATGAAACCGTAAAAGTCTTAGAAGACAACATAGGCAAACATCTCCTGAATATTAGCATGAGCAACTTCTTCCTGAACCCATCTCCTCAAGAAAGGGAAACAAAAGCAAAAATGTACTCATGGGACTACATCAAACTAAAAAGTTTTTGTACAGAAAAGAACATCATAAGCAAAACAAAAAGGAATCCTACAGTATGGGAGAATGTATTTGTAAATGGCATATCCAACAAGGGGTTAACATCCAAAATATATAAAGAACTCACACACCTCAACACCCAAAAAGCAAATAATCCGATTAACAAATGGGCAGAGAATATGAAGAGAGAGTTCTCCAAAGAAGAAATTCATATTGCCAACAGACACATGAAAAGATGCTCCACATCACTAATCATCATGGAAATGCAAATTAAAACCACAATGAGCTATCACCTCACACCAGTAAGGATGGCCAACATCAAAAAGACTAAGAAAACAAATGTCAGCAAGGATGCGGAGAAAGGGTAACCCTCCTACACTGTTGGTGGAAATGTAAGCTAGTTCAACCATTGTGGAAAGCAATATGGAGGTTCTTCAAAAAACTAAAAATAGAAATACCATTTGACCCCAGAATCCCATTCCTTGGAATAGACCCAAAGAATACAACTTCTCAGATTCAAAAAGACATATGCACTACTATGTTTATTGCAGCACTTTTTACAATAGCCAAGATATGGAAGCAACCTAAATGTCCATCAGTATATGAATGGATAAAGAAGATGTGGTACATATATACAATGGAATACTATTCAGCCATAAGAAAGAAACAAATCCTACCATTTGCAACAACATGGATGGAGCTGGAGGACATTATGCTCAGTGAAATAAGCCAGGCGGAGAAAGACAAATGCCAAATGATTTCTCTCATTTGTGGAGTATAACAATGAAGAAAAACTGAAGGAACAAAATGGCAGCAGTCTCAGAGACTCCAAGAATGAACTAGTGGTTACCAAAGGGAGGGGTGTGGGAGGGCAGATGGGGAGGGAGGGAGAAGGGGATTGAGGGGTATTTTGTTTAGTACACATGGTGTGGGGGATCACAGGGAGAACAGTGTAGCACAGAGACAGGACATAGTAGATCTCTGGCAACTTGCTGCACTGATGGACAGTAACTGCATTGGGGTAGGGGTGGGGACTTGATAATATGGGTAAATGTAGTAACCACATTGTTTTTTCATGTGAAACCTTCATAAGAGGGTATATCAATCCTATCTTAATTAAAAAAAAAGATGTAGTTCAGTAGATATGGTCTACTCAATGGTTACTATTTGCATGCACATTGATGTCCTAGGAGATCAAGAGGAGAACATATTTCTCTGCCCAGGACAAAAACACAAGAAAAAAATCACAATAAAGACAAAATGATAGATTCAGATTTTATATGTAAATAATATATCCAGAGATGAAAAAATGGCTGATAAAGGAGGAAAATGATTAAGTCAATAATAAAATACAACTTTCCTGAGAAAACACAACTTTTCCTGAAGAAGATATACAATTTTGGGTTCAAGGAGTTCAAGTCCTAAAATAGATTAATTAGAACACCAGGGCATACCAAGGATAATTCCTAAATATTCTCAAACTCCTAAATTTCAAAGATAAGAATAAAATTCTGCAATTAAGCTTAGAAAGAACTGTTAAAGAAAAAATTAAACTGATATCAGTGTTCTCACCTGCAATGTTGAAATTATATCAACAGAATATTGAGAATAGAGGAATGAACTTAATAAAATGATATATAGAAGAAAGATCTTCCCTGCTCGAGTTAAAGAGAGATGCATGGATTCAGAGTGTGTATACTATCCTCATAACACATCGGAGACAACCTTTTACTGAATTCTTTCATGTAACTAGAATTTTGCTAGCATTTTGTATACATCATTTTATGTCATCTTTACAATTTTCTGAGATCAGTGGGTTTATTCTGTTTTTATATGAAGATCCATTGGGTCAGAGAGGTTAACAAATTTGGACAAAGCACAGAACTGACATACTATCTTTGGATGTAAATTAACTTGTCTGATCATATTTACTTTTTTAAAACATCACAGTTTTTTTTCCCAGATAGCTATTGTTGTAATGGGAACTGCAAATACTAGTTTTATATTTATCATACTATTTTTTGGCTGAAATGAAAATGTTGACAATTTATTTCTTTTTATTTTTTTTGAAATAAAAGAGAATCTCCCAATAATGCAATAGCCTCTAACAGATTGCAGTTTTCAAAAAGTATTTCTAACTTTTAACTTTAACATAAGGTTTGTACATCTTTGCGTGTGTCTTTAATATACATATTTAAGGTCGATAGCCAAAGTAAATGCCTAAGAAAATTCACAGCTTGGCAAGTTTTCTATGGTTATGTTCAAATCTTTACCCTTGTCAAATTGTTGGGACTCCTAGGATGAAAAAGGAAAAGATAGCAGCTGTTTTACAGATTTCAAAATGCTAAGGCAGACTTCTCAGCAAACCAGAAGCAATTACTGAGATACAAATTGTGTCTGTGATGATCTCATAAACCTAGTTCATTTCATCTTAGTGATGGTGTGTCAGCTTTTTAAGGAGACATATTAACCATGCAATACACCATGGTATTACTTTATACTACTGTAATGTAATACAAAACATTATAAAATGTTAAATAGCTCCCATGAAGCTTGAAAGTGCTAATAGACTTCTGACACCTATTGACTTATACGTCAGACACTGGGAGGACTAGACAGAGTGTTATTTCCCATGAGAACACTCATAATGAAAGAACAGAGCTTTGACCTTTTATTTTCTATAATGAAAGTTCTAGTTCACACTTTGTACAATTCCTGCTTCCTTATGACTATCCACTGTAGTCTGTCCTGTGTACAGTTCAGTTCTGCATTATGAAGGCTTGGTTTATATGACAGATCATAGGATAGCTTCTAACCAGAAATTTGTGTTATTTTTCTTCCAAGTATAGATAAAGAAAATGACTCATCTCAAGAATTCTAAGAAAGTGTCATTGTTTTGATGAGAGTTCCATAGAAAACTACAATATCCCTATATTATTTTGAAAGTGATAAAAGCAGTATATTCTAAAAAAGTATGGTATCAGTATCAGTAGACACTAAGGAGAAAGAAATCTACAAAGATAAAAATGAGAATCACATATCACAGCTTTAAAGCCAATTGAATGTATTCAGAATTAATGTTTAAATTTATGAGGGAGTGAAAGTTATTTCTAATGAGTACACTGAAAGACATATGATAGGTGTAGATATTTTTGCATGTTAATAGTCAAATTAATATGCTAAAAATATTCACAGTATTGCTAGCTTCTTTTTGGCTGCCTTAAGTAATTTTATTAGCTTTGATTATGGGCTGTTGTAAATATGATACTAAAAGACCATTCCAGTCATTTACATGTGGGGGAGTTTTAATATACTCTGCTTAAAGATGCTGGTAATATACCTTTGTTTGAGAGAGATAACTTTTATTTGACTTTAATGCTTGGACCCTATGATCTGGTTAATAAACCAAAGCAGTAGATAAACAGTTTTATTAACACTAAATATTGTTATGATGACTATGACCTTTCACCTGTTTACCAGAGACTAAATGCTCAGTAAATCTTCATCAGAGACACTCTACCATGTTCTTACGCTGGATTATACGACTACCTCTGTAGGAGGTTATGCAATGAAACTACTGAATAATAAGGCATGCAACTGTTGAATAACTGTGCTCTATGCTTGAAACCAATGTAATACTTTACATCAACTCTACTTCAAAAAAAATCAAAAATCAAATCAAATCAAATGATTATAAGATAGTTATCAATCACTGCAATAAATACATTTTATTGCCTGTGTTTCTTGGAAAGCAGCTGAATGTCCCAATGGTGAGTGGCAGACTCAGCACTCAATGACTTCATTTCTGCCATTGTGCAATTAAGATCAAGAGCAACTTGAGGGAGAAAATAAGGAAATGCCTTTATATCAAATGGAATAGCAATAGAATAGATCATTCAGGCATAATATTCATTTTTGTGCCAATCTCCCACCCCCACCCTCCCCCCTCACACACACACAGAGGCAGCCCCTGTACACCTGTGCCAGGTGGGCCTCCCTTAGATGGGGAAGTTCCTGTGCTCCCGGACAAGGCCAGCTGCAAACTTTGGTCTGAAATCTTCAGTGATTAAGGAGTTCTCACATGAGGGAATGTAAAGAGTTCTCACTAGCACGGAGAAAACTGTATAAGGTGCACACTGAAAAAAAAAATGTATGTTTTCATGAAATGATCTATTGTAAGAAAATTTAGTTTTCAAATTATTTTATATATTAAAAAGAATCAGTCATTTTTGTTTCAATCATGAAAAAAATCATTATTTTCTACTTTGAATAACATCACTGCATTTTATTCAACTTGATAATTCTCAAATTCAAGTAGCTTGAATCTTTTATAAGAAGTCTTTGAAGGCAAATATAAACTTTACACACTATCTGGTTAAAGAAATTAAAAAGCATAAAGCAGTTAAATTCAATAATGGCTTTGGGATAAGTGCTGTGGCTTTTTAAATACATTAATGCAGTAATATTTACACTTTTTGATAATACAGTCTGTGTTGAATTTAATTACTAAACTCTTCCAAATATGTTTAATAAAAATGTATTTAGTGTACATATACACTATACAGTCATTGTAAGACACAGGTATTCCAGTCTCCTACACAAAAGAAGGTTGTGTATTTCAGAAGAAAACATAAATGAAATAAAATGTTAATTATTTCATGTCAAAAGTTAGGTAATTTAATAATTACTTATTGAATCAGTATGTGTGAATCCTGCAACATGGGAGAAATAGTGTTAAGGAAATGGATAGCAGTGAGGCACTGATAAGCTTGTGAACTAAGGGAGACTTTATAGGAATAGCAATATTTCAGCTCAGTCTTTCATGGTTAATAGAATTTTGGAAGGTACATAGGGAAAGCAACGAGTATGTTCATTGTAAATTTAAAGAGTCTGTTGTAAATGTATCTGCAAGATAGGATTCTGTGAGCTTCAAACAGAAGGAGAAGAAGTCGGAGAAGGAAAATTAGAACCAAATTTGGGAACTCTTTTATTCCTGGCTACATAACTTGAAATTGCTTTGACATGGAAGAGAGAATCATCAAGAAATATTTGAGAACTGGAATTATATGAATAGATCCATTAATTTATACTGGTAAATATTACAAGAATAGGAAGTGGTGATTGTCAACCCTACCTTCATTTTGAATTATGAGAGGTATTTTAATATGCAGTGGTCATGCAAGTGTTGGACTTTTGTCTATATCACAGAAGAAGCTGAGCAAAATGAAAATCAATGATTTTTTTCCAGACTCGTCTGAGAACTGAGTTGCCAGGCAAAAAGCTACCACAAAATTGAGAGACAGTAAATCCAGCAGTCACAGACAATAGCTGCTTACCTGGAGCAGAAGCTGCTGTAACTGGAGCTGGAACACTGAAATGGCAATTTTGACTAACTGACAGAAACTGAGCGTCGACTAGTGTAATAGTGAGAAACTCCAAGGGACTACAATTCTTAGGTGGTCTCTACACTTTTCAAAGTGGAGAAATACGACAAATGCTACCTTTGCTAGGTGATCAAGGTCAACATCAGTAGTTATAAATCATGTTAGTAGTATTTGCTTTTGATGTACAATGAAAATGGCACTTTACCCCTCTAGTTTTCCTCCCTAAAATTCATAAACCCAGGCTTATTGCCAGAAAACAAGTACATATAAATGAAAGAATATTCTAGAAATCCCTGATTAGTAGTTCTCAAAACTATCAAGGTAATCAAAAACAAGGAAAGTTTGAAAAAAGTGTCAAAAGCCAAAAGGAGCCTGTTTACACATGAATACTAAATGTAATGTGGTATCCTGGATGAAGAAAAGGGCATTAGGTAAAAACTAAGGAAATCTGCATAGAATATGGGTTTTAATATAGCATCAATACTGATCAATACTGGTTCATAAACTGGACATGTAATATATATATCATTATAATGTCTCAATAATAAGGAAAACCAGCTTTATCAGGAGGATTAGAAAGAAGGAAAAAATGCTAAATACATGCCTGAACACCATATACTGTGATTCTTGAGGAAGGGTTTGGATGATATAACGGATTGAAATTGACATGGCCATTAATGGTTTCAAAGCTTGGTTGTAAAGCTGCTGTGGAAAGGAAACATAGATGCAACTCCGGTTTTGTGGGGATTAAAATGAGACTTGTTTAGGGCAGAAATTTGTGGCCCCTCACATTTGAAGGATATTGTATATAAAATATTTAATTGGGATTTTGTCAATACTCATATAGTATTACATTATTGTCCCAAGTAAACTCTATTAAGCTACCTTTAATTACTTGATGTATTTCCTAAAACTATTTGCATTTTTATTATACTAAAATTAGTTTCATCCTGATCAGTCTTTTACTACTGAATACTTTAAATTCTTTCTCAAGGTCAGATTTCATTTTCCATATAAAAATTCACAAGGCATGGCTTCAGTCAATGTTAATGCTTTGTTTGGCCACTATGCATACCAAATCCAATTTTCCTTGAACAAATTTTGGAAACCTTAATTTTGTCAAGATCTAAATTTAATTTCCTTTCAATTTTGATCCAGTGAACTTTACCATGTACAGTTTTAGACATTGTCAGTTTTTAATTGAGGCTGTTCATCTTTACCAGTGTTCCTCATGTTTGAAAGTAATCATGAAAGAAAGATTAAGACAGAGGTATAGATGGAAAGAGAAGGGCAATTATTCTGGGGAATTGATTTGAACTCACAGGTAGTTCCAGTGGAACATACTGTAGGATCAAAATGGAAGTGCAAATGTACACAATCTACATAAATACACACACACGTAAACACACACACCATATTTATTAAAAGCATTAACTAGATCCACACTGAATTTATGTAAATGATTGCCTCTAAGAAGAAAGGAAAAAGGAAAAGAAGAGGATTTCCTGCTTCATTTTACTGTTCTCAGCACTTTTTACAGTATGCATAAGTAGAATCATAGATTACATTAGTACACATTAGGTAGTGTATTTTAAAAATATATTATTCTTTTTGTTACATCCACATGTATTTTGCTTGTCTTAACCGTTGCACATTATTTTATCAAATTACTATTCTGAAATTTAGTCTAACAAAGATGGAATATAGTTTTGTCCAATTGTTTGTATTCTAAAACAACATGGTGTACTACTTATCTTGCACTGTCAACACAAGTAATTTTTAACAAGTATTTAATTATCTGAGACTTAGAAATGTGGGAAATGTTACTCTGCATGCCCCACCAATTGTGAGGTTCAGCTTTGCTCATGTTGACCAAACATTCGGTCTCCTTTTCAATGCAATTCCCCTTCAGGGATATTCCATTTTTTAATTGTGTTGTTGTCTTTAAATTGATTTTAGAAATAGAGTTTTACCTTGGAAAATCAATAGTCTCTCCCTGATATATTGACTGTTCTGTGAATCTCCACTTAACTGAGACATCCTTTAATTAAATACCAAGATATTTATATATATCTGTGTATTTACAGTGTCAATATTGAATCTATTTCTGGATTAAATCTTTGCTTCTCTTGACCTATTTTTCTATCCATATTAAATTCCACAGTATTTTAATAATTAAGTCTTAATTTGTTCCTATTATTAAAATGATCTCAATGTCTTCATACACAGGAAATGGCCTTTTAATTTTCTTCTAATTCTTAATTTTTGAATTTTTGAAAAATTTTTTCACTTGGCTCTTTCGAAGCATATGTTCTTACATGTTAACTTAAAAATTCAGTTAGGTATTTTTGTGAAAAGCTCATTTATGTTTCTTTTTCTGATTTACATTTAACTTGTGAATTAATGTTAGGATCATGGCATCCTTGTCATTCAATTGTTGTGTCAGTAAATGTGGTACCAAAAGATCTTCTTTGGTGTCTTTCAAAAATAGTGTTATTTCTGATTCTTTTTTCTACCCATGTAACTCTGTTACACCTTTTTTAGATGTCTATTCCTAAATTACTTAAATTTTGGTATGTCATTATAATCAATACCATAATTTCAAATATAATTAGAACCAAAAATTACTTATATTTTGGCATGTTATTAGTACCATAATTTCATTTTCTAATTAGTTATTTCTCTTTGACCCTCTCACTCTATTTAAAGATTTGTCAATTATTTAGCATAAAAACTATAATGACAATCAATAGGACCATTTGCACAGTGTTGCTAGAAAAATGATAGCTTGTATCTCTAACCCACTGCTTTATATTCCTAAGATTATATACACTTTAGAGTATCCCTTTCCCTATCATTTTCTGTATTTATAAAGATTATTTATACCCTTAGATTGTGTTAGTGCCCTCTTTAGGGACAAAAAGGTTAAGCAGGGCAGTTGATGTGGACAATAAGCAAATTAAAATAAGCTCATAATATATATATTAAATTTTAACTGAGTTGAGATATATTTATTTATCTATACATATACATTTGAGTATAGAATAATAAACAAAAATACTTAACAATAAGTCCAAGATATCTTTCTAAGTCCTTAGAAATTCATCTTGAAAGCTGTTTAATAATGCATAGCTTTTGAAAGCACTATAACATTGTTGGAATTCCATTTTATTGTATTATATTTCATGTAACAATCATGCTGAAATCCTCTATTTATTCTCAAGGCATTAGCATATCAATGGCCCTAGGAAATCCTTTATTGAACACATATGTTTGATTTTACCTCAGATTTCCCAAGTTTATTTGCCAAGAAACTCTGTTTTTACAGGTTACCTATTATCATTTCTCAAAATAATCATCTCCAGAAATTTTTCAAACAGATTACTGGGTGTCATAAATCATGAAATAAAGATCTAATCACACAATGTTCATTTCATTAAATATATATTTTGTGGTAAAGTGTCTCCACCCATTACTAGATTATAGGAATACATGACTAAATAAGCCACTATTCTGAACTTTATGACATTTATAAACTCATGTAGTAACAATAGAGATAGACCAAAACCAGTTACGTTATCCCCAGTTCTAACGTAGAATATATACAGAGTGCTCTGTGTGCTGACATGCACCCACACCGTTCAGCCTGGTAGGAGGTGGCATCAATATCTTCTGCAGTAGGTCCCCCCATGGGGCCTCAAACACTGAGCAGGGACAGATGGGGAAGACACAGAGCTCAGAGGGAACTGGATGGCCTAGACAGAAGCACTCCAGGCTGTTTGTGTATAACTGGAAACTGCCGCAGGTGGGAAAGGGAGACACAGATGAACTTGGAGAATGTGCTGTGGAAGTACCATGAGTCTGTGCCAGGGAGGTGGGTGGCGGGGTGGGAGGTAAGGGTCCACTTTTTAAAGGTTAAGCAGGGCAGTTGATGTGGACAAATTTCTAATTTGTTTGTTAGGGTAAGTTTTGTAGGATTGGTTTAAAGGGAAATTTTTGAGGCAAAAGGCAGTAAGAAGATTATTGGAGCTCTCAAGGGAAGATGGGATATAGGCATGAAAATTATTTAGGGTTTGTAACAGGAGGACAAGGCAGGTCAAGGTAAATAGAATAAGTAAATTCAGCAGACATGGCACTTAGTTGGAAGTGGGAGATGAAAGATATGATGAGGTCAGGTTTGCGCTCCTGCAGTGAGATTTGAGAACACGGCAAGAGAGAGAAAGGAAGATGCGTCCCTCTGTTGCCCTGCAGGGTTGGAGTCATCCCAGCACACTCAGGCTGATATATCCTGCAGGTAGTTCGATGGTAAAAATTCTTGCACGGGCAGCTGATGATTTAGGTCCCTGGAGTGGGTTAACCCCAGTGGAGGAACTTACACCCACTGGAGAATGTGTAGTGTGAGAAAAAGGGGAACAGAGGATTGGAGGAGAGGGAGACCTCATTGTTAGGAGTGTAGAGATTAGGAGAGACTAGAGCACATTATACACAAAGTGTCAATCAAAGCATGGTTTTACTCTGAGGAAGAGCACAGGAACATCAGGGTTGGGAAAAAGTTCCGGAGTCTGACACACGTACATCCACGTCTCAGCTTAGCCATGAATTATGTGACCCCATATAAGTTACTGAGTTTTGTGAGCATTTTTTAATATAGACTTTATTTTTAAAACAGTGTTAGGTTTACAGCAACTATGAAGGGAAGATATAAAGATTTTTCCTAGGTCCTTGATCCTCACATGCACAGCCTCTCCATAGTCAACTGCCAGATGGTGCATTTGTAACTGCTGAACCTACACGGACACACCAAAAACCAGAGGTTACAGTGCCCTGCACTCTTGGTATTGTGCAATCTATAATAGTATGTATCCACCACCCTTCTGGTGTCGTGCAGAATACAAACTGCCCTAAGAATCCTCTGTGAGCATCATCTTTTCATAAGTAAAATATGTTTAAAAACATATACCTTATAGTGTCCTTGTGAAAATCAAATCACATGACTATAAAGTATTTTAGCATAATGCAGAGTTCAAAATAGATATAGTAATCTGTGATAATAAAAATAACAATGGGACATATTTCTATTGAATTTCATATTCAAAATATCATTGATTTGGCAAAATAAGTTTCAGGAGAGTGGTGGGGCCAGACAGAAAAGGTGAATGGACAGTGCTGTGAAGGAGAGGTGGAGACAAAGAGACAGTGGAAACATCTGTGCTTCTGAAGAAATCCACCTGCACAGGAATGCCTGGGCTATACTCAGAGATAATTCAAGATCAAGGATTGAGCCCATTTCTTTTGCTTGTTTTAGGTGGGGGGACTTGATTATAGGCTTCTGGGAGCATATGGAGGTGGAAGGACAGGATGAGGACACCAGATAGAGGTCACGTTAGGCCAGTTATCCTAAAAACCGTCCCTGGCCCATAGTAGCCTCTTGCTGGGTGTTTTTGCATTAATTGATTATTGGGTTTAATGAATTAGGGCACAAGGAGAGTGTTGGCATCGAGCTGCTAGAAGCAGAACCTAATTTTTCTAAATGTTGTCTTTTAGAGCTACTTTTCATTTGCTTCTTTTTAAATTTAATTTTTATTTTTTTATTGACGTAGTTGATACACAATATTATGCTGGTTTTAGGTGTACAATATAGTGATTCAACAAGTATATACATTATTAAATTGTCACTGCTATAAGTGTAGTTATCATGTCACCATGCAAAGAGATCACAATATTATTGGCTATATTCCCTATGCTGTACTTTCAGCCCTGTGACTTATTTATTTTAAAACTGGAGGGTTAAATTTCCTTTATCCCCTTCACCTATTTTGCCCATCCTCACATTTGCTTCTTTAAAGTACAAACAGAATTGATATTGTGATCAAAGAATGTCCAAAGAGAGTAACCATCTTTATACATCACCAAAATTTTCCCAAGGATTTCTGAAGATCTAAAAGATTTCCAAAATTTAAAATACTAATAGAAGTTGGACTATACAAGGAAATCATTTCTTATGGTCCTCTTTAAAAAAGCCATTTCTGGGGAAAAAGCAGTAGTAAGACTCAGTCAACAAGAAAACCTCCTGTGAAAATATCCACTAACTGGTGTGTTTATGTTTAGAAATCCTGCATTTCCATACAATTCAAGAATAATGTTCTTGATAGCCAGGAAATGTTTATAATAAATCATGGTTACATATAAAAGAAAAACTGCTTGCAAATGATTATAAAATTGATCAGCATGTGACATTTTAACTTAAACCACTTGCATGTTAAATATTAGGTCTAAACATTTATCAATTTGCATTAAAATATTTCTGCTGATTAGTATTACAGTTGCCACATTAGTACCCAGAGTACTGTATTATGATTTACATACTTGCAAAAATATCATACACATTTGGTTCCTCTCTGAGTTCTTTAAATTTGCTATTCTCTTATTCCCTAGGAAAATGGTGGTATCTTTTCCAGTTTGGTTTCTAAGAACTATACCTTGTCTCTTTCTTAAAAGTGGTGAGTAAGATAAATGGAGCCATTTTCTACCGTAATCAAAACTGAAAGAGGCTATAACAAAAGTAAACTTCGCCTTGTTCCCTGCTGCCCTGCACATTACCCAGCTGGTACCATGAAAAATAACCGTTTCTCTAATTGTCAACTGCGGCAGCTTTCACCTGCGATACATCACATTAGGAATTTACTGTATTGCATCCTGCAAAGCTGAGGAATTTCTTTTGTCCCCTCTGCATCTTGTATGGTACTGGTGGCCTTTTTATTTTTTACATTCCTGCAAGATTTCAAATGAGGGGCTGTTTTATTATTTCCCAGGGGTCTGTTAGCTGAGTCGACTTTTCAACATTTTTAGGGCACAGCAGTGTCTTTCCATTAATGGATTTTCTGTGTGGCACTGCAGGTGGCCTCAAAGAGTTAGTTGGCCTGTTGACCCCGACCCCTGCAATACCCGTCTGAAGCACACACACACACACACAAACACACACGCATGTACGTGCACACAGAGTGGAAGGGACGCAAGTGGGATCAGAAAAAATAAACCTCTCTTTCTTTTGTTTCCCATTTATTCTCTCCCCTACATTTATTCCAACACATTGGTTTTGGTTTATCTTTCAGGCATGCTATTTTACTTCAATGAATGGTTTTGGATTTTTTACCAAGAATTGTATATTTTATGTTTCTCTGGTTTTGATTGTTTTCGTCAGAAGTGATTGAGATGTTTGAGGTAAGGGATTCCAGGCTTAGTACAGGAGAAATCTTCTTGTTTTGAATTATTTTTGGAGATAATTAATTAAATAAAGGTGTAAAGCAGCATTTATTTGAATCATCTAAGAGCAAGTGGGAACATCTACCATAGTTAGAACCCCAAGAAGGGGAAAATTAGTCATAGAGGAGGAAAAAGCAAAGCTCTTGCCCATTTAGAGCATCCCTGTGAACCACAAAATGCATAGTCTACTAATTTCATTAAGAATATTTTTTAATATGAAAATGCATTTTTAAGTACTAAAGAAAACTGTTCTTTGTATTCTGCTTTGTTTTTTTTTCTTTTTACCGTATTACCAGAATTTTCTTTTTAAACAGTTCGAGGCATGATGTATATTGCTTTTTCCATAAAATAGAATCAAACATGGTTTTATTATGTTTCACAAGTTCCTAATAAGTAATGACTACTTGAATGAAAAATGTATTTAATGTTTCCCAGGGTTTATACACATAAGAAGATTTATAATTTTTAGTTATTTTATAATTATTTTTATGAATTTTAAAAAAATTAGTTTTTCTCCCTAGCATAAATTCATCATACTGGAGTTATTAGTTTTTAAGTATTATTAGTTTATAAGTATATACTTATTTTTAATACATTTTAAATTTTCAATTTTAGAATAAAGAAAAAGTGAATTTTAAATTTAACAATTCCACATATTTCATATTATCATATAATCCCCAAATACCTGAATATTCATCCTAATAACCACTACACAATTTATAAAATGGGAAAACTTAACATTGAAAAAGTACTATTATCTAACTTATTATCCACTTCACATTTAATGACTTATCACCCTATATATTAGACATAACCCCATATCAGTTCATAGAAGACTGTTGCATTTTTTTTATCACTTTTTACATTGTGGCTGTGACATAGTTTACATAAGCAATTTTATATGGATAGGCATTTTGAAAAATGTTGAAATAACATAATCTCAAATGGAAGTCAACACTTTAAATACATGTAACTTTATTAGAAACTTAGCCTTCTAAAATTTAATTCAATTTAATTTAATTTTTCATTATGCTGTGGACAATAAATATCTTTATAAAGACCTGTGCTAACCTGTGGGGCAGCATTTGTAAATCCATATTGTAGGATCTGAAGAATCAAAAGTTAACATAAGTACAGCCATCTTAAGGCCTAAATACCACCCCCTAACCCAGAAGAAGGAAAATCATTAGAATCTTGAAAAACAAGTTAGTTAGCCTGTGTCAATTGTAGTGACCTTTAGTTAGCCAACCGTATATCAGTTAATCATACATGCCTAGCTTATCTTGCTAGAACCACCCTAGACATTCCGAAGGTGATCTCATCTAACCAGACCCCAGGATGTGGCGCCAGCAAAAGATTTATGAGCCTATAGAAAAAACCCTGTATTGTAATTATGGAAAATTTTACCCCTTTTGAAAATGCTATAAAACCTTCTGGCTTTGTGTGCTCTGGGTCCTCGTTGAGACCCGCTGCGACGGGCTGACGTGGACCCCAGCTAGTTGGCTTCTGAATAAATTCCTCTTGCTTGTTGCATCAAGAAACGTCTTTGGTGAGTGATTTGGGGCGGCGCCTTCCTCAGGGGAATCCAACAATATATATTTGTATACGGTCTGACATCTTTGCTTGAAATGTTTTTGTGGTCAAAAGCAAATGTGCCTATCGCACACACACAAACACACAAAATGAAATTACAGACATGATACATTATTTAAACTAATATATTTAATGAAAACCATTATTCTCTTGTAGGTTTTTTAAAAACTGAATAATAAACAGAGGGTGGAGCCAAGATGGCGGCGTGAGTAGGACAGTGGGAATCTCCTACCAAAAGCATATATATTTTTGAAAATACAACAAATATAACTAATCCTAAAAGAGAGACCAGAAGATACAGGACAACAGCCAGACTACATCCACACCTGCGAGAACCCAGCGCCTGGTGAAAGGGGTAAAATACAAGCACCAGCCCGGCAGGACTCGAGCATCCCTCACCCCAGCTCCCAGCAGGAGGAGAGGAGTCAGAGTGCGGAAGGAGAGGGAGCCCAGGACTGCTAAACACCCAGCCCCAGCCATCCGCATCAGAGCGCAGACACAGTGCATGCATGGGGTGCTGGAAACTAGGGAAACAGGGCAGCAAGATCTTTGAGTGGGTCCCGAAGCTGGCGCCCCTGTGACAAAGAAAAGCGAGTGCTTTTTGAAAGTCTCAAAGGGACAGGGATGCCACAGCTGGAAGGAAGCATCCTGGGTCACAGTCCAGCAGCTGGAAATTCCAGGGAACTCCAGGTGCACTAACCCCCTGGGCAACAACTCTGAGACCCCTCACGGAGGTAAACAGCCAAACAGCCCCCCCATCCATTACCCCTCCGGGGCCCCGCCATAGCAGAGCAGAAGCCTGAGGCTGGCCATGCCCACAGCAAGGGAGCTTCCTCCATACCGGCCAGGCAAGATACAGAGACACAGTCTACACGCATTACCCAACACGAGCCACTAGGGGTCGCCGTTGTCCCAGTAAAGAAAGGCCAGGAGCAAGTGGAAAGCCTTGGCTCTCCCAGCTGACAGAAAGTCAATAGCTCACCATTGCACCTATCAACATGAAAAGGCAAAAAAATTTGATCCAGACAAGACTAACCCAGACAGCTTCGATATCTTCTACATCTTCCCCTGAGAAGGAACCTGGGGAGATAGATTTAACCAGTCTTCATGAAAAAGAATTCAAAACAAAAGTCATAACCATGCTGATGGACTTGCAGAGAAATATGCAAGAACTAAGGAGCGAGAATACAGAAATAAAACAATCTCTGGAAGGACTTCAAAGCAGAATGGACAAGATGAATTCTCCTGTCACTCCAACTTCTGCCTCTCACAAAAAAATGTTTGTCTGGCTTCATGCAAACTTGACCATACAACTTCTTGCCTAAGGTTACATTCTCCACAGTTGATGTGAATGGCATTTACTTTGCAGTTTTTGAAAATGGTCCTCAAGGGCCCCATGAAAGAGAGACATCGGTCATTTGTCCCCTGGTTGAAAAGCTATATTCTTGGCTCTGACCTTGTGCTACCTGTGATCATGTCACTGTGAATTTAGTGACTTCATTTTATGTCTATGAAGAGAGAACAGATGTTCTCCAAGCACAAACAGAAAGGTAGAATTTTAGAGTTAGAAAACAAATTGAAAAGAAAACTCCCAGTGGCTATTGTTTGTCTTCAGATGGCAAAATTCATGGAGAAGCAACTGATACAAAACAGTTTTTGCAATGACTTTCTGAAAAGCAGTCAGAGGTAAGACATAGGTGGAATTGGAAGGGGCAGCCAGAATCTTTATCCATGGCCCTCAGCTGTATTTACTAAATGGAATTTCAGAGACGGTCCTAAATTTGAAGAGACAATACTTGACAAAGGTATCAGAGAGCCCTAGTGAGGAAAATAAAAGCACAGGGAGTGAGAAGTAGCCCCTAAGCCCAGTCCCAGAGCAGACAGCACAGTTCATGAGCCTCAATCAGTATGGGTCTGCCCCATTGCCACATGCTCATGGCCTCCTGGAAGTGTTAAAAAACAACATTCAACTGAGTCAATTTGAAGATCAAATTAGCTTTATTCAATGCCTCATGAATCTGATAACATCTTACCTAGCACTAGAAAGGGGCTCTCAGGAGCTGGACCATATGGAAGTCTTTATAGGCAGAAGGAGGAGGCAGGAACAGGAATTTTCTAGCAAAGAGTGGGTTGTTTCAGGCAAGGGGAAGGCAGAGGTCTTTCAAGCAGATTACCTCACTAGCTGATCAGGTGATTCCAGTTGAACTGGTTAAAGGTCACATTCCAGGGAGACCGCTGAAATGGCAATTAGGTAGGTGTTAAGTATTGGTTTGCTGATGAGAGGCTTAGCATAAATAACTCCATTTGGGCCCTGTTTCTTTTTTTTGCCCAACATTTTATTTTAATTTAACTTAATTTAATTTAATTTAATTTAATTTAATTTAATTTAATTTAATTTTATTTTATTTTATTTTACTTTACTTTATTATTTTATTTATTTTATTTTATTTGTTTTGTTTTGTTTTATTATTTTATTTATTATTTTATTTATTTATTTATTTTCTTTTTATTGAAGTGTAGTTGATATGCAATATTATATTTGTTCCAAGTATACAACATAGTGATTCAAAAGTTACACACATTATTAAATCCTCACCCCAACTACTGTAGTTACTAACTGTCAACATAGAGAGATGTTACAGAACCATTGACAGTATTCTCCATACTGGACTTCCATTCCTGTGACTAACTTATATTATGATTGAGGTTTTGTGCCCCTTTTATCCCCCTCACCATGCAACCAACCCACTCCAACCCCTCCCCCATGGTAAACACAAGTCACTTCTCAGTGTCTATGAGTCTACTGCTGTTTTGCTTGTTTTGTTTTGTTTTATTTTTAGATTCCACAAATAAGTGAAATCAGATGGTATTTTTTTCATTTAGCGTAATACCCTCTATATCCATTCATGTTGTCACAAATGGCAAGATCTCTTTCTTTTTTACAGCTGAATAATATTCCACTGTGTATATGTACCACATCCTCTCTATCCATTCATCCATCTATGCAGATTTAGGTTCTTTCCATATCTTTTCTATTGTAAATAATGATGCAATAAATATGGGGGCACAGGCATCTTTTCAAGTTAGTGTTTTTGTTACCTTTGGATATATTCCCAGAAGTAGAATTGCTGGATCATATAGTAGTTCTATTATACTGTTTTGAGGATCCTCCACACTATTTTCCATAGGAGGTACAGATGCACCAGTTTATAATTCCACCAATAGTGCACAAGGGTTTTATTCTTTCTTTTTTCTACTCTGATTGATAATTTCAATTGTCCTATCTTCTAGACCTGTGATTCTTTTTCTGCATGGTTGAGTCTGCTTTTGAAGCCCTCTATTGAATCCTACAGTTCAGTTATTGTATTTTTCAGCTTTAGCATCTTTTTTTTTTAATGGTTTCTATCTTGGTAAAACTTTTTGTTTTATTCATGGATTTTTTAAAAATTTTCATTTACTTTGCTTGTCTGTGTATTCTTATAGTTCACTAAACTTGTTTATGAGCATTATGCTGAATTCTTTGATCCTAAAAAAGTGGAGACTTGACTTTTGAAATCAGATATTAAAGCTTCATCAGTTCCCTATGGTGACCAATATTTACCTGATTTTTTGTGATCCAGGTTCCAACAATTTTGGTATCTGTGCATCTGAGTAAGTGGTCTCCTCTTCCAAACTTTGCAGGTCTGGCTTTGGTGGACATGGTTCTCTACCAGTCAGCTCAGTTTGGCTTTCTGAATGTGTTTGCCCATAACAACCTTGGGAAGGTGGGATCTGCTATTAGGGTCTATTTTTGGAAGAGTCAAGTATTCTAGCACTGAGGGCAGGGATAGGTGTTGTACCACTCGCTGTCTGAGAACAGCTGGATAGGACTGTTGGCTTGGTTTCTCACCCACTTGAGGCTGTAGGATGGGATTTGCAGTTGCCTGAATCCTTGGTCTGGTTTATTAGGTGGTCAGGATGGGTATAACACACAGCAGTATGTGGGGTTTGAATCAGCCTCCCAGCTGTTTGGTGGCCCAAATCAGGCTTGAGTGTGTAATGATTTTCCTCCTCAGGTGAGGCAACCAGTTTCACTCTACAGAAGGAGAAAACCATGAGCTATGTGCTGTGTTCAAGTGCCACTGTAAGCAGGGCTGTCAGGTGGGCTACGGTCCTTCCCATGTGCTCTAGTAAGTTTCCCAGGTCAAGCAGGCTGAAGAGTTAATTCAGCAATAAGTGGAACTAAGAATTAGTTTCCCTGCCCAAATGCCGCAAAAGAAGTAGCTCTAAGGTATTAATATTGATTGACTGAGGTCTTGAGTCAAACCAACTCATGCCCCAAGTCCTCTGGCTGAACAGGTTTTGATCTAGGGTCAATTAGTTCTATCTGCCTGCCTCCCATTTCCAGAGATGCTGTGTTCGGCAGCTTCTAAGTGTTCTCACAGCCCCCCCTGTTAGATGGGGCTGAGGCTATGCTCTGCAGCAGGAGGGGCTGTTTCTCTGACTCCTGCCTGGGCAGGACTGGGAAGGCTCACTTTAGGCAGTCCCAATTTTCCCAAATGGGCTTTCCGGTCAGGAGGAGCTGGGAGCCATGCTCACAGGGGGTGGGGCTATGACTCTGGTCTTCTGTCTGGTGTGGGTAGCCCAGCTCCAGAGCCATCAGAACTCCTTGTTTCATGACCTGAAGTAGGTGGATCCGCACCTGCCAAATTTGCTGGTCAGAGTGCACCCTTGAGGTGGTTCTACAGCTGAGAAAAGTTGAAAATATCAAGGGAAGAATATATCTGATAACACATGAAAATTACATTAAATCCAAATTTCAATAACCACTCATAAACTTCAATTAGAATATAACCATGCTCAGTCATCTACATATTGTCAATGGCCACCTGGGCACTCAAGCAACAGAACTGAGTAATTGCTGTAACAACTTCACAGTCTGCTAAACCTAAAATGTTTACTATCTGCTTATTACAGGTCCAATTTGCCCACCCTTGCTCTGATCTCTTTGATTTGAGAAAAAGGCTTGGCATTATCACTCATCCTTCCATAATCAAATGATAATTGGACTAGGAAGAGCCTTTATGTGTCAGTAACATGATACCTTATTCTAATGCCAGCAAAGAAAGCTCAAGCACCCATTTTTTAAAACAAGAGCTGGCATGCATGACTACCGTAATATTTGCTAGTGATTAAAACTTCTACACCTAGAAAATAAGATGTTTAGTTGATTTTCCAGATCTTTGAAACCATTCATCTAAAATACCTCTAAAGAATGGAAATAAAATCTACACTCAGAGTGCATCACCCTTGATATATTAAAATTTAAGGGTGTATATGAAAAAATGGCATCCTTCAAGAAATTATCATTTTTGTGTGTGTTCAATATATCCCATAGAATCTGTAAGGCTTAGAACACAACATTTTTTTCTCGTCACTGTTTGTTATTTTTAGAGGGTATTTGTTGTTTGATTTTAATGTAGAATTGAAATCATGTTGGGAAAAGGTAGTTTGAGATCCAGGGCCACATCTGATGTGCTGTATGACAGAGAGGCTGAGCTGTTACTACATATAAACCATTATATATTTTTCTGGAAATGGTGGTTTTCATTCATATGAGATTTTTAAAAATTTCTTAGAGATAATTTTGTGGGAAGTCAAGAGGCCACCCAATTCTTTAAGAAGTCAACACTAACAATGAATTTTCTGGAAAAAAAAATAAAGAAATCAATGCCATTTATAATAGCATCAAAAACAACTGAATTCTTAGAAATAAACTTAACTAAGGAGGTGAGGGATCTCTACTCTGAAAACCACAAGACGCTGAGAAAGTAATTGAAGAAGATGCAAATGCGTGGAAAGGCATCCTGTGTTCATGGATTGGAATAATTAACATTGTTAAAACATCTGTACTATGAAAAGCTATACAGAAACTCAGTGCAATCCTTATCAATATTCCAATGACATTTTTTTAAAGAAGTAGAAAAAGACAATCTTAAAATTTTTATGGGACCACAAAATACCCTGAACAGCCAAAAAATCCTAAGAAAGAAGAATAAAGCAGAAGGCATCCACATTCTGATTTCAAGCTATACTGTGAGGTAAAGTCATCAAAGCAGTATGGTGCTGGTATAAAAAAAAAGGCAAATAGATCAATGGAACAGAATTAAGAGCTAAGCAATAAACCCAAACATATATGGTCAACTAAACTTGACAAGAGAGCCAAAAATACTCAATAGAGAAAGGGACAGTCTTTTCAATAAATGGTGGTGAGATAACTGGATATTCACATGTAAAAAAGTGAAGTTGGATTCCTATCTTACACCACTGACAAAAATTCACTCAAAATGGATTAATAATTTAAACATAAGATCTTAAGCCATGAAAACTCCTAGGAAAAAAACATAGGTAGAGCTCTTTGACATGGATGTTGGCAACGATTTTTTGGATATGAAACCTAAATACAAGAAAAATAAATAAACAAATAAAAAAAGGTACTACATCAAACTCAACTACTCTGCTCAATGAAAGAAATCACCAACAAAGTGAAAACAACCCTACAAAAGGGGAAAAAATTATTTGCAAATCATATATCTGCTTAGGAGTTAGTATCCAAAATATATAAAGAACTCCTAAAACTCAATAGCAAAAATCAAATAACCCAATTAAAAAATGTGCAAAGGGGCTGAATAAACATTACTGTACTGAACAAGCTGGATTTATTTTCATTTCAAAAATGGAAAAAAAGGGAAAAGACTCATAGGGCAAAGTCCAGAGGAAACCAGTTTTCACCTTCCAAGAGCTCTCTCCCAAAGGAATCCCACAGGAGGGCTTCTGCTCCTCCAGGAATGAGTGGTAACAGATGTAAAATGTTTTCCACCAGGGATGATTATTTGAGAACCAGTGCCCAGGGAGTTTAGTGGGGGCTGGTCGCACAGGCAACCTTGCTTAGAACATAACCAAATTTCATACTCAGAAGGAAAGTAGGAATGTGTCATAAAGCACATTGTACAAACAATGCAGGCACAGTGAGCCACTATCAGCTTTGGAAATTCTGAGAGCCCTCTTCAAAGCTAAATTCCCAGATGCAGCCAGGGACCAACCTTGCAAGCAGCATTTTTTTAAGGATAGCAGTCAGTATTGCTGTGTTAACTCTTTTCTGCCCTAGTGTTAGGATAATCAAATAAAGAAATATCTCTAAGGAAATAATTCAGTCTCAAATAATTCAAAATTTAGTACGTATCTTCTCCTTTATCTTACTCATGTTCCTTCAGGTATAATTATCCATTTGATGAATATTGTTGCCAAACTCCCATTATAGTCACTTATTTTATGGGTATTTAGGAAAAATGTTAGATTCTCTGTTTCTATTTATTTCTATCTAAATATAAGAAAATAATTAAGTTTTTATTATTTAATACATAGATTGGCACTGGTACTTTGACTTGTTTTTTATGACCAGTGTATCCACAAGTGTAAAGTGATGTATGGTTCATAAAGACAATGCGGAGGTAGCAGGGTCAAGTTAAAATTCACGTAACAAAATTTCCTAAACTTAAATTTCATAAGCTGTGGAGGTGAGTAAAAAACTACCTGCAAAGAAATTGTGAATTGGCTATATGAATAAAGTAAGTATAAATAAACAAAAAATCTGACACATCTGCTAATCACATTAAAAGTTTTCTGTTTTGACTATTTCATGGGAACAAAAATAATGATCTCATTACATCCAATAAAATGAGAGAGAGAAAAGAGAACTTTCAAAGTGACAACCTGAAAATATTACTGACTTTTCTATGCAGCTAATTTTGAACTAGCTAATGAATAAGTGTACACCATGACTTGAGTTATTCTCTATAGGTGATCCAAAGTCATATGTATAGTGACCACATGTTTAAAATGATTTCATTGATGAAATGTACTGTCAGAAAACTTGGACTTATTGGAGTATCATTTGCAGACAGTCCATTGTTTTTTTTAAATCTTTGCCAGTGTTTGTCTGAGATGAACATTCAGTCCATTTCTCCTATGTATAAATAGTAATTGATTTTGCTTAACCTTGGCATTAATGATTCTAAAACCTTCACAGAACTGCATAATTGTAGGCTGGTCCTTTCCATCATTCTCTTGTAGAAATCAATGAAAAGTTTCCCTCAAGCAAAGTCAGCCTTAGGGCAGGCAATTGCACTGTAACCACTGAATGGATCATGGCTCCCTACATTCAGTGAGCTCTTCTATTTTTACAATGCCAGACAAATTAATTAAATTTACAGGATGGTCTGGTGCATTAGTCTGGGATTATTATATGATTTTGTATTATACCCTATTTTCCTGGGTACTAGATATAAAATAGTGAAAAAGACATGGTCCCTGCCTAGCAGCGGAGGAAGACAGTCATAAAAACAAACAATTTTAATAGAGTGGAGTAGATTCTGTGGCAAAGTTAACTAAGAAGTTCTATAAATGTCCACAAAATGCATGAACTTTAATATGTATATTTCCTCATTTTTAAACTTTACAGAGATACGTATTGAAAAATTGAGAGTATTTTTAAACAGAACTACTTATTTAACTGCCAATGTCAGTGGGATGTTTGTGGAGTAACCATCACTCTGAAGACATCAATGTAACATAAGCCAATTTAAAAATGACTTCAAATCACCTCTACTTTGTCAGCCAAAATATTTCCCAAGAGAAATTTGAATCCTAATGCTCTCTTTTCCACCACACTAAACAATGGTATTTTTAGGAGATTTCAGATTGCCTTTTCTGTTTTGCTAAGCTCATTGTTTTCCTTTGTGGTTCTTTACATCAAGCTGCTACGTTACCAACTTCTAGATTTTGGTGACTACTTCTATTCAGATCAGGGCTGCTCTATTCAGAAGCCTCACACCTTAGAACCACACTAAGTGAGCCAGCCTCAGCAAAGGTTCCACAAAAGGAAGAATAGTGTATATAAATACATTTGAATAACAACAGCAAGATAATATAAAACATATTTGCAACTATTGGACAAGGGGCTTTAGCTATTTGCAACTATTACACATGGAAACTGAGGCAAGCAATTAGGGATGAGGCCATCTGTAATCCATACCACCCTTCCTATTTTAAAAATAAAGCAAAGGGATTTTGGAGATATGAGAGCACAAATGATGACATTGTTTAGATGACAGCAGTAGTGATGGAATAATTTTTTTAAATTTCCCTGAAGCTTTAATTCAGGATTTCAGTTACAAAAAAAACTAGGTGACAAAATATCCTCAAAATACAACTGGGTGGAGAAAATCCACATAAATATACTGAATACCTATGTGCTCTCTGTGTCTGTGCAGGAAGGATTGAAAGGAACAAGTGAGGTGGGTGATAAACCTGACAACAAAACAGCCAACAGGCCATCAAAGCAGGGCAGGGAAAGCAGGTGAAATGGGGCAACTTTGGCTCCATCTTAAAGTTTTTGTGAACAGTGGGCCCAGTATGGGAGGATTGAAAAGACCAACTCTCAAACTTCTGTGACCTCTGAAAACTGACCAGCTGGGGCAAACTTTCAGGGCGCCATCTGAGCACAAAGTACCAAGGTGGAAACAAATTGATTAGGACAGGGACATTGAGACAAAGGAAAGCAAAACCTCAGTTCAAATTAATGAGAGAAACAGGTCCAGAGAAGCAAAAACAAATACAAGAAAAGTGCAGAAGAAAGGGCTCTGAGAAGTTAGGAAAGCTGTACTGAATATTAACTTCAGGAAAACTGATTTTACATAAAAAGTGAGTCATAGAAAAGTGTGAACATCTAATTACATGCAGAGCCATTAAGAATGACTGAGGAGCAGCAGTGTCCCCACTGACAATGAAAGAATGCCAGAAATACTTTCTCATAAAGCAGATTAAAATGTCACCTACTGTTTGGAAATGTGATAAAATGATAGAAAATGATAGAAGAAATAAAGTACAGCAAGATAAGAAAAGCTCAGGAGTAAAATGAAATATTTCAGAATGAATTGGAAATTAAAAACAAACATTTCAGCATGAAGAAAAAATCAAACAAACATACAAATAAAAATAATGGATAATGAGTAAAAAGAAACACAAAGAGAAGGACATAAAAAATTTTAAATAGTTTTAAATTTAAAACAAAAGGGATTTCCAGCTCTGAACAACATGGAATAATGCAGTAAAATACTAAAAACTTAACAAAATATAAGAAATACTGTTTTTCAGGCATTAGACAAGACACCACAGCACTAAATTCACAGAAAAGAGGAAGACCTTGTTGGTCAAACCAACAGTAGTTGCCAATTTATGGTAGAAACAACTTCCAGTCTGCAGTGTCACCCTGACACAGTCTGTTGATCCCACTGAGATGAAAAACACAGACCAGATGTCAGAGAGGACAAGCCAGCAAGGTCACAGGATGGAGTTACAGGGTGACAGAGCCCTGGAGGTCTGCAGAGCATCCCCCAACTCCTCAGCTGAGTGCTGATTGGGGTATGCCAATGAAAAAAAATGCTTGAGGCTAGGGAAAGAACCACCATAAATGAGTACACAATTTCTAGTGCCCCAATAGCCTGGGAATACTTTATGTCTGCATAAAGAAGAGTGAATAAAACCTCTAAGGCTGCAGAACCTGGATGTACATCACCAAATCTCAAAAATAAACCTGAACAGATTCAATTGATTCAGAGGAATTTAACTGTTTGCCTGAAAAAAGTCAGACTTCATTGAAAGAAATACAGCAAAACACAGCAACCAACATAAAATTCTAATGTAGGGCACCCAATCAAATATGTCCTGCTATTCAAGAAGACATGAAAATGAGACTCATAAGCAGGAGAAAAAGCAACCAAAAGAAATATGTACAGGGATGATAAAGAGAACAAACAGACAAGGACACCCAAGATGAACTATAAATATGCTATATATGACTAAGAAGGTTAAAGACACCATTACCATCATAAAGTGATTAATGGAAGACATACATTCAAATTAATTTTCTAAAGACAGAAAATATAGTATCTGAAATTTTAAAAAATTGGATGACATTAACAGCAGATTAGTTGATACAAAACCCGAAACAACATACTTAAATTCATAGGAATAAAATTATCCAAAATTTTGTCCCAAAAGAAAAATAATTTAAAAAGCAAGCACAGTATCAGTGACCTGTGGGACAGTATTAAGCAGTTTAATGTTGACATAATTGGAATTCCAGAAAGAGAGACGGCATTTATCCCAGAAACTGAGTGAACAAAATTAGAGTAAACATAAATGAAACTATATGAAATCATAGTGAGATTGCTGAAAACCAATGAAAGAGAGAAACAATCATAAAGGAAACCAGAGGAAAGAACACTCATGAAATTAGAATAAGAATAGCAGCTGATTTCTCTTAAGGAAAACCATAAGTCAAAACAATGGAAATACACGTTTAAAATACTCAGAAAAAAAAATATGTACATAAACTCAAATTCTTTACTCACCAAAGAAGTCTTTAAAATTTAAAGGCAAAATAAATACTTTTGGAGACATACAGAAGCTGAGAGGTTTCATTATTAGGAGAGCTACACCAAAGTAAATACTAAGGAAGTCTTTCAGGTTTCTCTCATTTAGTAATCTCTTTCAAAATGATTAAGTTTTTAAATTAAAAAAGGTCAGCATAGTATGGAACTTATAAAATACATAAAATAAAACATCTGAAAATAATAGCACCAAAAATGAGAGGGGAGATTGAAGTATATTATTGTCAGTAGTGAAGTGGTATAATATTAATTAAAGACAGATTGTATTAACTTTAAACCTGGAGCAGCCACTAAAAGAGAGAAAGGGAGGAACTGATGAAATTTTAAAAATAGTTGAGATAGAATAGAAACATTAAAATATTTAGTTAATACAGGACTTGATTGAGATAGAGGAAAAATGGAACAAAGTGCATATAAGACAAATAGAAAAAAGAAGAGCTCTCCTGTATCAAAAGGAAAAAAAAGACAGATGGCAAAAAATTTAGATGGTGGATTTAAGCTTAGCCATATCAATACTCACACTAAATGTAAATAATCTAAAGAGGCAAATTAAAAGGCAGAGATAGCTGGATTGGATAGAATAAAGACCTAACTATATGCTAAAATAGATCTAATTTAAATAGCAATTCAAGATGAAAGTGAAAGGCTAATGGATGAAACAGACATACCATATAAACATTAAGCCAAAAATATAAATAAATGGTTGAATAGCTATATTATCACAAGCGGAATTAGACTTTAGAGAAATTAATATTACCATGGTCAAAGGGAGTCATTCCAAAATGATGAAAGGATTTATTGGTCAGGAGGATGTGGCCATACCAAAGCAAACACTTAAAACCTAGCTTTAAATACTTAAAACAAAATCTGGGAATTTAAAGAGAGGGAAATCCTCAAATACGTTTGGCAATTTCAACATTGATATAACAAGTACACAGAAAATTAGTAGAAATACTCAAGATAGGAGCAGCATTGTAAACCAATTTGACTTAAATGGCGATTATAAAACATTTAACTAAAATTAGGTTAACACATTCATCTAAGTGTACATGTAACACTCACCAGAACAGACCATACACTGAACCATAAAACAAATCTCAATGCCTTTGTGAAGGTTTAAATACTACTAAATATCTTCTCTACCAACAATGCTATTAAACTAGAAATCAGTTACAGAAAGATACTTGGAAACTCTAAGTGTAGGAAAATGTTAAAATACACTTCTAAATATCTTCTAGGTGACATAAAAAATTTCATAAGGGAAATTAGAAAATATGCTAAACTAAATGAAAATTAAAACACACACACATTTGTGAGACATACAGCTAGAGATAAAAATTATAGAATTATATACTTATATTAAAAGAAAATAGTAAAATCTAAATAAAGATAATAATAATAACACAAATCATTGACAATAAAACACAAAAGCAACAGAGCAAATCAATGCAACTCAAATCTAATTCATTGAAAAGATCAATCAATTTATAAACCTCTAGTGAAAATGTTCAGGAGAAAAGGGACAAACCATAAATTAGTAATATCAGTACTACCACAACAGATTCTACAGAAATAAAGTATAATGTGAAAATAATGTGAACAGTTTTATGTCTATACATTCAATAACTTAGAAGAAGTGGATGAATTCCTTGAAAAGCAAGTTACCACAGCTATTAAAGAAGAAATAAATGATTTGAATAATCCTAAAACTAGTAAATAAATTCATTTATAGATTAAAACCTTTCCAAAAAGTAAACTCCAGGCCCACATAGTTTCAGTGTTGAATTGTACCAACCTTTAGGGAAAGGATATTAAGAATTCAGATTCTGCCAGAAAAACAGGAGAGAGACATCTTCCCAACTAATTCTATGAGCTCTTTATAAATCCAGCATTATCTTTATATGACAACCAGATAAAGACATTGCAAGATGAAACTGAAGATCAATATCAAAAAAAACCTAAACAACGTTTTAGCAAATTAAATAAAACAATATATACAAAGAATAATACACCATGATCAAGTTGCATTCATTACTCAAATGCAAGGTTTGATTAACATTTATAAATCAATTACAATAATCACCATATTAACTCACTAATCACCTGCTTTTGATAAATGTAATGAAATACGTTTGACAAACTCATGTCCATTCACTAGAAGTGCTTTCAGTAAACTAGGATTAATAGAAAACTTTCTTAACCTCATAAAGAGCATCTATGAAATATCTGTAGCTTACTTTATCCTATACTTTATACTTTAAATTATATATTATACTATTTTGTAATACTGATGCTTCACCTCTAAAATGAGGATTAAACGGCAGTGCTCATTTTTGCAACTTTTATTTATCTTTGTATTGATGGAATAGGCTGCACAATAGAGAAAAAGAAATAAAAGTTATCAGATTGGGAAGGAAAAAATACAGTTGTATATATTGGCAGATGACATGATCATCTGTAGAAAATTCCACAGAATCTACAAAAAAGCTACTAAGCTAGTAAATTAATATAGTAGGATGACAGGATATAAAGTCAATATACAACAATCAGCTGTATTTCTATGTATTTGCAATAAACAATAAGATGCTTACGTTTAGATATCTAGTTTAAAATGCACTTAAAATAACATCAAAATATGAAATATTTAAATAAAAGGAGAAAGGTTATAATGGACTTCATTAAAATGAAAGATTTTTTATGTTCAAAAGGCACAGCTAAGAGAATATCATATTTTGTTTGGCTATGCATTTCAGTTTCCTTTTTAATAATTTTAAGAGGATATCTTTCTTTTTATTAAGACATCATTGACATACACTCTTATGAAGGTTTAACATGAGCAACATTGTGGTTACTACATTCACCTATATTATCAAGTCCCCCCCACCCCCATTGCAGTTACTGTCCATCAGCATAGTAAGATACCACAGTCACTACTTGTCTTCTCTGTGCTACACTGTTTTCCCCATGATCCACACACACACTATGTGTGCCAATCATAATGCACCTCAATCCCTTTCTTCCTCTCTCCCCACCCAGCCTCCCCCACCCCTCCCCTTTGGTAACCACTAGTCCCTTCTTGGAGTCTGTGAGTCTGCTGCTGTTTTGTTCCTTCAGTTTCACTTCGTTGTTATACTCCACAAATGAGTAAAATCATTTGGTACTTGTCTTTCTACACCTGGCTTATTTCACTGAGCATAATACCCTCCAGCTCCATCCATGTTGTTGCAAATGGTAGGATTTGTTTTCATCTTATGGCTGAATAATACTCCATTAAGCATATGTACCACATTTCTTTATCCATTCATCTACTGATGGACACTTAGGTTGCTTCCATATCTTGGCTATTGTAAATAGTGCTGCGATAAACATAGGGGTGCATATTTCTTTTAGAATCTGGGATCTTTTCTTTGGGTAAATTCCTAGTAGTGGGAAGAGTGTGTCATATGGTATTTTTATTTTCAGTTTTTTGAGGAAACTCCATATTGCTTTCCACAATGACTGAACTAATTTACATTCCCACCAACAGTTTAGGAGGGTTCCCCTTTCTACAGAGGGTATCTTTTCCTATTTCTTCATTCCCACAACTCATCCCTCCCTATTAATACACCCCTCTCCCCATTTTCACACTTTCGAATTATCTACTGTTCTTCTAGATCAAGGATCAACAAACTTTTTCTTTAAGGATCCAGATAATGAATCTTTTAAGCTTTGTGGGCTATGTAGCCTTTGTCACTACTATTCAGCTCTACCATTGTACCACAAAAATGTCCTTCAATTATAAGTAAATGAATGGGCATGAATGTGTTCCAATGAAGTCTGAGAGTCTGCTGCTGTTTTGTTCCTTCAGTTTCACTTTATTGTTATAGTCCACAAATGAGTAAAATTATGTATTTTACGTACAATGAAATTTTATGTACAAAATTGGCAGTGAGTCAGATTTGACCCAAAGCTGTAGTTTTCCAATCCCTACTTGAGACTGGTACTGTGAGCTATAAATGCCATCCACATATGTAATTTCAAGTTTCCTACTTGACACAAAAAAGTGTTTTAAAAGTGACATCTATTTTAATGTATTTTATTTGACCTAAATATACAAATTTTATCATCTCAGCATATAACCAACATAAAACATTATTAATGAGATATTTTACATCCTTGGTTTCATCACAAGACTTTTACATTCCAGTGCATAATTTGCACTACAGCACTTCTTAATTCAGATGAGCCATATGTGAAGTGCTCAGTAGCCACATGTAACCAATTGCTACCTTACTGGCTAGCTTAGTGCTCAGTGCTTGAGAGATGAGTGTTGCCAATGACTTGGCACCTCTTAGAAAGGTTGATCTTGGAGGAACCTGCAGATGTTCCAAAGGAGAGTCCAGGAGAACATTATTTTATCTTTGGCTCATGCTTTTCTTGCCTGGGATTATTACATTGCAGTATATGTGAAGATGTGTTGGTATGTGTTTGGCTGATTGGTTTTATAAACATTTTAGATTCAAAGTTAATGTTTTTGCTGCAGATCTCTTATGTCATTGGTTTACAGCCTGTTTTTATGCTAACTGCTATTTCTATCTATACTCTTTCTTCTCTCTACACCTTGAAATGGGAGGTATCATATTACAATACAATATTTTGGGAAACCGCACAGAGATTCCAGTACTCACTAAATTAAAAATGAGAAAATAATGGAATGCTGATATTTAAAATAAAAATGCAATAATTATTTGGATAGAATAGAATTATATACAAGTATATGTAGAATAGCAACACAGAATAAAAATAATTTAAAGTAATGCTTTTTCTAATTAGGATTTGTGACACCTATTACTTGCAGTTTGGGATAATTCATTCTCAGATTCATAAGAGGGACAAAAAGATGTAAGTAGCCTCTATGGAAAAGGGTTAATGAAACAGTTTATATGGGATAGAGTAGTCTGAAGGAAAATTAGACTGTATTTCACAACATTGTATTTTGGGGAAATTGCCCTCTATTTTCACTAAGGATATAACTTAAGAAAATTAGCTTCAACTGTAATAGAAGCAATTTAGCCCAGATATTACAAATAAACAGTTTTCAACATGAGGGTTGCAAGAAAGTGTTGCCATGGGAGTCCTTGACATTTCATTTTCTCAAATATGTACATTTAAAGTAAACATAATCATTTGAGAGTGTTACTGGGATATAACTTGCCCCTAAAGTACAGAGAAGTAATAGAGAAACAACAATGGCTCTTTTCATTCCCTTAATCCACTGTTCAAAATTAGAGACACAAGCATTTGTCCCAAATGAAAAGACAAGACAGAATGTGCTAGCAAAGATGAGGACCCTGTACTGAAGCATGTGGACCAAAAGCTTGTGCAGTCATTATCACTCTCAGGCTGTTATTTTTTGTTTTAATATCAAATAGCAAGAATTGCCAAAAAACTACTTTCTCACACTTTGATCTTTAAAGAATACAAAGACATTTTTCAACTCTAAAGAGAATTATATTTCTTTCTGTAGGCATCATTTTCTAGTGTTAATTCAAAACTTGATGAACACCATTCTTGATTCATTTTTCAACACAATACATCATAATGGCCAATTCTACATTTTAAATAAGCATTGCTCTTATGTGGGAAGTTGTTTGGCAAATAGGTGGTGACATCCACACAGATGCTTTCAGTGGTGACTTATTTGAAGAAGGTTGAATTTCTTAGGGAAGAGGAAACAAAAGCCATTTTAGGGAATAGATTTATGTCCACTTTAATCTTAATGCCCACAGTGGTTTGTATGTTTTTCCAAAGAACATTAAGACTTCCACAAAGAAAATTGCAATCAAAATCTACATAACTTTGTGTGGCATGAAATGACCACCTAACTTGTCTTTCCATGGCCACTACTAACTAATGCATGTGTTATCTCAGGAATGTTTCCCTGGTTGACATGTATTAATAGTTTTTAAATTATTTCTCCCTATTTATCCTGCCTATGATTGGCTTCTCTTACCTGACTGCATTGATTAATATCTTAAATACATGGCTAAATGAAAATAGAAAGAGTGGTCATTTTTCCCCCCATAGCTTTAAAAAAATAATATACTTTACTATTTACAGCACGTTTAATTTTGCAAAAAACTTGTGCAAAGTTGAGTTCCTGACTGGTTGCTTCCAACTTCTGTCAGCTATGAACAAAGCTGCTCTAAACATTCATATGCAGGTAGTTGTGAAAATACGTTTCCAGTTCCTCTGTAAATACCAAAGGAGTGCAAATGCTGGATGTTATGGTAAAACGAGGTTTGACTTTATAAAATACTACCAAACTGTTTTCTAAAGTAACTGTACATTTTGAACTTCCATCAGAAGTGAATAAGAGTTCCAGTTGTTTCAGATTCGCTCCAGGATTTTGTGTTGACAGTGGTTTGGACTGCAGTCATTCTTACATACATAAAGTAATACCTCATTGTTTCGATTTGCAATTCTTTAATAATATGATTTTGAGCATCTTCAAATGCTTATTTGCTATCTCTATATCTTCTTTAATGAAATGTTTGTTCAGATCTTTTGCCCATTTTTAAATAAGATTTTCTTTGTTGTTGAATTTTAAGAGTTCCTTATTTAGTTTAATACTAGACTCTTTTCAGATACATGATTTGCAAATATTTTTGCCCATTTTGCAGGTTTTCTTTTTAACTTCTTGATAATGTCTTTTGATACAAGAATGTTTTTAATTTGATGAAGCCTCACTTATCTTTTTTTCTTTCACTGGTCATGTTCTTGATGTCATTATCAAATGCAAGGTCCTGAGAATTTACCTGTACCATCTCTTCTAAGAGAAACTTACATTTAAGTATCTGATCCTTTGTGATTTAATTTTTGTGTATAGTGTGAGGTAAGAGTTCAATTTCATTCTTTTGCTGTATATGTTATTGTGTACTTGTTGATATCTTGTATATTAACATATATATTGTTTTATAACAGAATTTGTTGAAGAAGCTATTTTTTTTCACATTAAATGATGTTGGCATTTTCGTCTAAAATCAATTGGCCATTCAGTATAGCACAGAGAAGACAAGCAGTGACTCTACAGCATTTTACTATGTGGATGGACAGTGACTGCAGTGGTGTGTGTATGTGGAGGCAGGGGACTTGATAATATGGGAGAATATTATAAACCACAGTGTTTCTCGTGAGAAACCTTCGTAAGACTGTATATCAATGATACATTTAAAAAAATCAATTGGCTATAAATATATTAATTCATTTCTGGACTTTTACTTCTACAACTTTGGTTTATATGTCTTTTCTTATGCCAGTACCACACTGCTTTGATTAGTGTTGCTTTGAAATATGATGTGAAATTGGAAAATGTTGATCCTCCAAATTTGTCCTTTCCTTCTTCAATATTGCTTTAGCTATTCAGTGTTCCTTGTATTTCTGTATGAATATTAGGATTGATGTTTCCATTTTAGAAAAAAAGACCATTAATATATTGATAGAGATAACATTGCATCTGTAGACCATCATAGCAATATCGTCTCATAATCCATAAACATATGTCTTTCCATTAATTTAGAACTCTAAAAATTTCTCTCGATGTTATATAGTTTTCAGTATACAAGTATTATACCTTTGCTAAATTTATTTCTAAGTACTTTATTCTTTGGGATGCTATTGAATATGTAATTGTTTTCTTATTTTCAATTTTTGATTGTTGTTAGTGTATAGAAATACAAGTGATATTTGTGCAATGATATTAGATCCTGTAATTTTGCTGAACTTGCTTATTACAGCTAACAGTTTTGTTTGTGGGTGTGTACAGGTGAGCGGATTCTTCGGCATTTTTTAAATGAAAGATCACATATATGTCTGTTAGCTCTAGTTAGTTTACAGTGCTGCTTAGGTCCTCTACTTCTTTACTGATCTTGTGTCATTTTTTTCTATCTATTATTGAAAGTGTGGTAAAGGAATCTCCACTCTTATTGTAGAACAGTCTATTTCTTCCTTCAATGCTGTCAATTTTTCCTTAATATATTTTTGATATATGATATATATATATAGACAGTTGTTATATTTTCATGATAAATTGACCTTTTATCAATATATAATGTTGTCTCATAACAATTTTTTACTTGTAATCTATTTTGTCTGATAATAGTATTTGCCATATCTACTCTCTTTGTGTTACCAATGCATGGAACATATTTTTCTGTCATTTTACTTCCAACTTATTTCTGTTGGAGCTGAAATAAATCTCTTGTAGACAACATATAGTTGGATTACTTTTTGTTTTTCTAAACACTATTTTGCCAGTCTCCAGGCTTTTGATTGGAACTTTAATGCATTTGCATTTAAAATAAATACTAGGTAAATATGATAAACTTAATATTGATAAGGACTTATTTCTGCCATTTTGCTGTTTTCTGTTTCTGATATCATTATTATTCCTTATCTCTTTCATCACTGCTTTTGCTTTGCATTTGATTTTTTTCTTGTGGACCATTTGATTTCATTTTCATTTCCTTTTCTGCATACTTTTATATTTCATTCTTACTGGTTACCTTTGGCTGACAATTTACATCTTCAACTTATAACAATGCAGTTAAATTATTGTCATTCTGGCTTCAGTCGTATGCCAAAACTCATCTATACAGCTCCATTCCTCCTCCTTCTTGTTGTTATCACAAATTATATCTTCACAGATTTTGTATATATTAACATACATTTATAAGTATGTTTTATACATTTGTCTTTTAAATCATCTTGGCAAAAAAGGAAAGTTACAAGTAGAAATTACAATAATGCTAGTCTTTATGTTTACCTATGCAGTTACCTTTGGCAGAGTCCTTTATTTCTCCATATGACTTTGAATTACAGTCTAGGATCTTTTCATTTCATGCTGGACCCCTATAGCTTTTCTCTTAGGGCAGGTCTACAAGCAGTGCATATTCTCAGTGTTGTGTATCTGGGAATATATTAATTTCTCTTTAATTTTTGAAGGATGTATTGCTGGATATAGGATTCTTGACTGACAGTTTTTCTCTTTCAGCATTTTAAATGTTTCATCTCACAGCTCTCTGTCTTTTGTGTTTCTAATGAGAAATTGGCCATTAATCTTCTTAAGGAGTACCAGTTGCTGTTGTCAAGAATCTGACTTCGTTTTTTACTTTCAATAATTTAATTATGTTTTGCATTTGTAGATTCATATTTGGAGATATTTGGGGCTATTTTTTATTCAAATATTCTACCTATTTTTTAAAATATGCCTTTGCCCCTTTATTTCTCTCATTTTCTGGAACTCCCATGATGTGTATGTTAGCATGCCCCATGGGATCACACAAGTCTCTTAGAATCTTTATATTTTTCTTCATTCTTTTTCTATTTGCTACACAGGCTGTGGGATTTTAATTGGTTTGCTATTAAGTTTGCTCATTTTTTCTTCTTCTTTTGAACATTGCTAGTGAAATTTTCATTTCAGTTATTTTATTTTTAAACTCCAGAATTTGATTTTGGTTCTTTTTTATGAATTCTCCTTATTCATATTCTCAATTTGTTAAGACATCATTCTCTTGGTTTCCTTTGGCTCTTTGTCTATGATTTCCTATAGCTTTTTATATAAAGCAGTTGATTCAAAGTCTTTGTATAAGTCCATGTTTGTGCCTGTTAAGGTTTAATTTTTGTTTATTTAGTTTTTCTGTAGGAACAGCTATAATTTTGCATTAAAAATTTTTTTGTTGAACCTTAGACATGTTGAATATTATACTGTGGTAAATCTGGAAATTAAATTATTCAACCTCCTTAAGTTTCTTGTTCTTTGCTATGCATTGTAGTTGCTTGCTGTGTAATACTTCTCATATAATATTTTCTAAAGATTGAATTCCTTGTCATGTGTGGTTTCTGAAGTCTCTGCTGCTCCTTTAGCTTATGATAAGCTACTAGCTTGACAGAGAATTCCTTAAATGTATAAAGCCGTGAAAAGAAAAGAAAAGAAAAGAAAAGAAAAGAAAAGAAAAGAAAAGAAAAGAAAAGAAAAGAAAAAGAAAAAAGAAAGGGAAGGGAAGGGAAGGAAAGGAAAAGAAAGAAAAGAAAAGAATAGTCTCCCAAGTGTTTACTTATTGGTTGATTGTAGTTGATTGCGACAGATTGCCTCTGATCATGGCGGTCAGTCAGTGATTAGCCTGCCCTGCTTACAGTGAACCTGAAGATCAGCTGCAGGTGAAAGCTTGGGGACTTCTCCATTCTTTCTTGAGCATGAATTTTTCCCCTTCTATGCCCCAAATTAACTCTCTTCCTAGTCTTTCCTTCAAAGCTTTTGGGCATGTCTATTGTTTATCCCAACTGTAATCTTTTGCCCCAGACAGCAGCAGTTGTTACTTTTACTTTCAGTGTTGTCAAGCAATACCATCTACTTATGTTTATACCCTGAGAGAATTCAAATAAAGTAAATAAAGGCAAATGCCTTGCATTAGTCAGCTGGAGAACCCCAGACAGTACAAAACAGACAAGCATAATATCTTGAGAACAAAATCCACTCTGTTCCCTGTATAACCAGATTACCAAAGCAGGGCCACCATCCTCAGTCACCACCAAGCCAGAAAAGGGGAGGTGAAATAAGATGTTAATATGTCCCAAAGCCTTCTCACTATGTTTAAGTTACTTTTCCTGAGTAATTATTCCATTTCTATAAACCTTTGTTTTCTAGAGTTCTGATAAATATATTCTTTTGCTTATTTCCCCAATAGTTCTGTAGAAGAACAGTCTCTTGGAGCTTCCTCTCCATAAAATTATCATATTATCTAAAATGATCATTCTTGCCTAGTTCCTGACTCAAGTGAAACATTAAATAAGTCAATGTGGAGGCCTGGGACTGTAGTTTGTGAGCAATAAACAGGTTTTAAACTTGATTTCTCCCTTGGACTGATTTTCATTTTTAGAGGTATTTTGCCCCAGGATTTCCTTTCCCTGGACTTACAATTGGCGTAGTCAGCAGGATTCCTCTTAACACGAATCTGTTATAATGGGTGCAATCTTTGGGAGGGCCACCCCTAGAAATGATGGAAAGAAGCGGCGCTTGCACCAAAAGACATGTGTCTACACTAGTGTGGTCATGGAGGCGCCACCACCACTGCTGGCCATGCCAACCCCGCCCCATGGCCTGAGCCTAAAGCTTCTGCTTCTGCCACTGCTGCTGCTCTTGCTGCCGGCCTGAGCCTGGCCACAACCATGGAAAGGGGCAGAGGTTTGGGTCACCGTGAAGCAACTGGTTGCTGTGTGCCATGCCTTGCTGGCTACAGAACCCATCGCCAGAACAGCTCTGACCAAGGTAATGACCTCCTATCCCATCGCGGGGTGGGTGCAAGACTGGACCCAAAGGCCACAGAGTGGTGTAGCACAGACACCTCAAGAGACAATGTGGGCCCATAGGTGTGGCTTGTCTTTCACCTTTGAAGAAGTCAGCTGAGCCCGGAAGGAGTGCCCTGCACGTTGTGAACATCAGCAAACCACCAAGAGGGACCTAGAATGTCTCTCTGCAGCCTACGGCTGGTCGTCAGTTACTGAGAGCGATTGAGGTACCCACTTTATCGGACATGTGTTGCAAAGATGGGTGCAGCAATTAGGAGTAAAATGGACGTGGCCCTGGGCATTTCAACACATGGATCGGCGATGGCTGGCTCTTCTGGCACCTTGGGGAAAAGGCCTGGAAACTGGCCTTCTGTGTATTCCTGTAATAACAGCAAATTGGCCCCTGACAATCATGGTTATTTGCTTCTACCATCTTTGGGTCCTGGATGTGCCCCCTGGCTGCAGTTGCCGCGTGTTAGCTGGAATGGATGAGCTTTGGACTTAATCTGCATGGAACTTTGAACCTAGCTGAAACCTCTGGCTTGAGAATTATGATTGTGCTGCTATTGTCAAGAAAATAATATTTAAAGAGAGGCTTGACTTTGTCTAATAGTAAAAGTTTTGTGAACAATCTAGCATGACTGTTAGGAATGAGTAAACAAGTGTAGAAACGTATTTTTGTGCTTAGTGAGAGATTGTACTATAAAGTACATTTACTTAATCTGCATAGGTTAAATCCTCTGGCTTGAAGATTATCAAGATTTTATTGCTGTTGCTATTGCATGTTACTCGATTGGTCGAAAGAGAGAGATAGAGTAAATTGTAAGGCAAGATTTCTAGAGGGGTGGATTGTGGGTAAAATTGAAACATTTCCAGAGTATGCCACCAGGCTTTAGTATATCTGCATATCAATAGGCATTCAGAGGTGGAAAGAAGTATGGCTTAGTGCATTTGCATCTTTCCTCAGGGATGGAGAAGTTCATCTCCATATCAATGGGTGATTACCTGGGCAACAGAGGGCCTATCTGTACCTGAGAGGTGAGGGGGTGGTTTGGTGTGTGGCTGCTGGAGCAGAGAAGAAAGATGGCCTGGGACTGCAGTTCGTGAGCAATAAATGGGTTTTAAACTTTATTTCTTCCTTGGACTGATTTTGGTTTTTAGAGGTATTTTGCCCCAGGATTTTCTTTCTCTGAACTTACAGTAAATAAATATGATACTGGCTTTTAGGCAGAGAATATGTGTTTTGTGTATTAAAAAAGATGCATAAATTTATATTTCATATCATTTTTGGTTGTTTAAGGTTTATTTTGTCAAATGTTTTCTGTGCAAGTATGCAGGTTTCCACATTATTTTTCTCTTAATTTATATGAAGATAAATATTTGAATGCATATCTTAATTATGATAAACCTTTCATTACTGGAATCAATTCCATTTGGCTGTTATGTATTACTTCTTCAATTTTCAATTTAATTCTGTTTGTTTCTGTTTTATTTGGTACTTGTGTGTTGATATTTAAAGTGAAATTGGTTTAGAGTTATCTATTTTGTGCAATTTTTATATGGCTTAGGTATATCCCTGTTTCTTAGAAAAAAGTTAGAATTTTCCCTTTCCTTTCTATGCCTGGGGGCAATTTAAGTAGCTCTGACATTATGTAACATATGCCAGTGTTTTCAAATACTATTGAACTTAATATTATGAGGAAAATAGTAAGTTAGTTTGAGATGTTAAATATTTTCTTCCAAGGTTTAATTTTTTGATGCCACTGGAATAAAACGAAGCAGAATAAATCAAACATACTATTCAGTGCCTTGTTTTAAAGAAGGATTAATCTCTAACAAACTAAAATTAAAAATTATTGCTACTTCTACCTATCTTCATCTTATCCTACAATGCTCCTTGACATTTATAAATGGAGAAGTGGATAAGTTAACCTTCTCCTCCCAGGATGCAAATGAATCAAATGTACCAGGTGCACAATTTCATTACTTGAACAAGTCCCTTCAATTTCAAGGTGTGAACATAAATGTTAATCTTCCAGCTATCTTCAATAAAACTGTTAATTAAAGAGTTCACACTTCTTCAGATGTTTTATAAAAAGCTTCCATAGGATAGAATTCCTGGGGCAGTTTCCTAGGTAGTAAGCAAATTACTAGGCAAAATAAGTATGTTTGCATCTCAAATTTGAGGAAAGAGTGGGATTAAAATACATAGTTTGGGAGTGGGAGACCTGACCATAAGGGACAAATTTTTAATATTGTTCAGTGGAAGAAAAGATATGTGTGATTTAAGAATTATTTATAAAAGTAAGACAAAAGCACTTGCAGAAGAAAATGGTATACACACTTTTTAAAGAAAGAGCATCACATAAGCTAAAATTCAGTCTTTTTAACAAGACTACCAGTTTTCAATTATTTAATTTTCCAGCAAAAGCTTTTTTCAGGTAATTATTGACAAATAGTCTTTGAATGACTGGATTCTATGCACTTTCATAGAACTAAGCTTTCCTTCTTAGAAAAAGTCAGAAGCTAATTATGTATTCATATCCCTGCAAAATGACCTGTTTTTACAGAGAATGTTGTCAGATATTCCACAAAGTATCTAGAAAATTACTGATCCAACATCTGAGATTAACAGAGCAAACCAGCACCAAAAAATATGGAGAGACAAGAGAATGCAAAGAGATAAATATTTGTTTAACTAGAATGAAAGTCACAGATGGTATAATCTAAAAGGAACATGTAAATGGTAATTTTGATGAACTTCTCCAGGCTGAATGTGAACTACTGTGAGAGTGAGAAATTCCTAGAGACCACAATCTTGGTGAGGGGTGTACTTTCCTGGGCTTCAGGTTCTTCGTGTGAGGACATCCTTCTGCTTCTGGCAGAGGAGCAAAAAGTAACCATTGTGAAAAGCATCAATATTGCCCAGACAAAGTCCTACACTCTAGGGAAAATCATGCTACAGCCCAACTCTGACGCTTATCCTAAATTGGTGAAAGGAATGCCTCCATACTCCTGCCCTCCCCAGACTTCCTACATAAGCTGAGGAGAGATAACCCTTAGCCAATAGGAGTAATGATTAAGGAAAAGCACTGGAAATGTTGCAGGCAAGGAAGAGAATAGGACTCAGAAAAATACTCGGATTTTACTGGAGAAGGATTCAAGGTGGGAGACCCAAGATATAGGTCAAAAAAGAACAGATTTAGTTGGGAGATTATAGAAAGCCTTAAGAAAGTCATGACCTTACAACTACAACAGGACTCTAGTATAATAAGAGTAGATTATAGCTGAGAAGAGCTATAAGACACAAACTCTCTGAAGAGCAATACACATGTATGATGGTTAATTTTATGTGTCAACTTGACTGGGCCACAATTCCCAGATATTTGGTCAAATATTACTCTGGATGTTTCTGTATACAAGGTAAATGAGTTAAACCATCCAAGATTCCAAAATTCAGTTTACATTCACAGACAGGAATAGGTTGAAAAGTAAAGGCTGGAAAAATGTGTTCCTACAAATAATACACCAAAAAGAGTTGGGGTGACCATACTAATTAATACACGTCAAATTAGCCTCAAGTTAAAAACTGTTACAAGGGAAAAAAGAGGAATCCTTATATTGATAAAGGGTCAATTCATCAAGAAGTTAGAAACATTTTTAAACATGAATACATCAAACCATAAAGTCTAAAATATATGAAGTTAAAATAGACAGAATTAAAGGGAGAAATAGACAGCTGTACATTAATAAAAGGAAATTTAAAATCCTATTAGATAGCATCCAAAAAGACAGAATACAAAAAAATTAAGTACCTAGGAATAAATTTATCCAAGGAAGTAAAACATTTGTTCAATGAAAAAATTTAACATTAATGAAGGAAATTAAGGAAGTCCCAAATAAATGGAAAATCAACTCTTATTCAAGACCGGATGACTTAATATTAAGATGTCCTTACTACCCAAAACAATATACAGGTTAATGCAATCCCTATTAAAATTCCAATGGCATTTATCTATTACCTATGCATCCATCACCTATCTATATATTTATTGCAGAAATGGAAAAACCAAGGTCTAAGTTCAAATGGAATTGTAAGTGGCCAAGACAATCTTGAAAAAGAAGAACAAGTTTAGAGGTTCCCTATGTCTTAATTTTAAAGCTTACTATAAATTCACAGTAATCAAAAGCATGTGGTACGGTCAAAATTACACATTGGAATTGAATGAGAGACCAGCAATAAGCTCACACATCCATGGCCAACAGATTTTTAACAAAAGCGTCAACACTATCATTGGAAAAATATTCTCTTCAGTAGTGCTGTGATTACTGGATATCTACAGCAAAAGAATGAAGTTGTACTACTACCTCACACCATTTATACAAAAAATTAATTAAAAGTGGATCAATGACCTAAATATAAGCTCTATAATACTATAAATTCAAGAAAAAACATAGGAGTAAATCTTTATAACCTTGGATTTTTCAATGGATTCTTACATATGACTCCAAAAACACCAGCACAAAAGGAAAAATAGATATATCTGACTTTATCAAAGTTAAAAACTGTATATCAGAGGACATTATCAAGAAAGTACAAAGAATCTACAGAATGGGAGAAAATATTTGCAATATACCTGTTAAGGAATAGTATCAAGATTATACAAATAAATTCCTCCAACTAAAAAATAAAAGACAACTCTATTAGGAAAATTTACAAGGGACTGACTAGACATTTCTCTATAGAATATGTGGAAATGGCCAATGCACACAGAAAGATGTTAAAAATGTTTATTCCTTAGAAAAATTCAAATCAAAACCACTGTGAGATGCCATTTCATACCCACTAAGATGACTATAGCATTTTTAAAAACAGGAAATAACAAGTTTTTTACAAGTTAAAGAGAAATTGGAATACTCACAAATAGTTGGGGGACAGTGTTAAATGTCTGAGCCTATGTGGAAATAGTTTCACAATTTCTCAAAAAATCAAACATAGAATTTTTCTATGGGCCCATAATTCGACCCTCAGGTATATAACCAAAGAGTTGAAAACAGGTACACAAACCAGTACATGCATATACATGTTCATGGCAGGACTAATCACAAAAGTCCAAATGTGTAAACAACCCAAATGTTCATCAGTTGATTCATGGACAAAAAAAGAAATGTGCCATATGAACAAAATAGAATGTTATTGTTACTTAGCCATAAAAATATGAAGTACTTGAATGTTCTACAACATGGATATATGCTACCACATTTTTAAGAAGTGTAATATAAAACTTCACATATTGCATTGATTTATGTGAATTAACCAGAATAAATAAACTCATAGAGATAATGTTGGTTGGTTGCAGAGGGAAGAGGTTGGGGAAAGTAGTAAGAATTGTAAAACGTGCTTAATGAGTAGGGGTTTTACTTTGGGTTGATGGTAATATTTTGGAACTAGATAGAAGTGGTGATTGCACATCATTATGAAAGCACTGAGAACCACAGAACTGTTCACATTAAATTTTTAAAATTAGAATTATAAAGTATAAAAAATGAGGTCAAAAAAGCATAACAGATTCTAAGTAGTCTTCTTATTACTAGCATTAGGGATATTGGAAAGACAGTTAAATTAGATTCTTAAGCTAGAGATGCCTTTTGTGTCTAACAAGTTCTTGGATGCATAAAGCATGTTGAGTTGATGGGATGTTACTAGGTTACTGATAATTGCTAATACTCCTGAGTGACAGGATGATTTGAGCCAGAGGTTGAAATCAATGTCAGGACATCAGTGTTGGTGCATCTTATGAAATTTTGTTTCCCTTAAGAGTAATATTTTGCTATAAAGTTTAGACTCACAAAAATATGAAACCAGAGAAAGCCAAGGGGGAAAAGGCTTTAATCTTTAAAGAAGAATAACATCAAAATATTATGGCTACTTAACATAATAAAAATAGTATTGAGTTATATCCCTGTGAGACAGAACTAATTTAATATTCATATATTTTAAAAACTATAATTAAAATAACCTAATGAGATGTGATACTTGAATCTTGTTTAGGAGCACTTAAAATCAGATGTATAATCAAGAACTTAAATATAATCTACAATTTGACTTCTTTTTTAAAAATAAGAAACAAGTTTTACTAATAAGAAAGAATATTCTTAATGTTATATCATTAGTCCTGGTGGTGTGTCCTTAATCCTTTATTACCTTTTCTTCACTATAATAAGAAAAGAAATATTAAAATAGAGACACTCGTGTTTCAGGACATAAAACTGTTTTCCTGTTTTACATTTGGAAATGGAAGTCTATTAAAAACTATAGAAAATTTTTGGAATGCAAATGAAAGGTTATGTCTGAACATGGAGAAGTGAGAAATATGTGCATAGGTATGGTAATCAGGGTTACTAAAAAAAGAACACGAAGAGTAGCAATTCAAAGTCAAATGAACACAATACATCCACAAGTAAACTGAAAGAACACCAGCCAGTGCCTAAGTAGTTAGAAAAAGATGGATGGTACTAAAATAATATGATAACTAAGATGCTCATCTTTCTCCACTGATGAAGGAAATTTCTTTTCTCTTCACCTTTATGCACTTTTGCTGTTGTAATCCCTTCATCACCCACAGAATCCTAAAACAACCCCAACCTTCCTTTTCATTACTTGGTTAATATGTCTAACACATAACTGAATAAGTGAATTTAGTTAATCTTTTTGAAATTCCTGTGTCCATTACGTTTTGTTCTAAAAGCAGTTTGTTTAGAGTAACAGCCCCTGGTCTTCAGCCTTATTAAGATTCCATTTTTTATAAAAATTATTTCTTCATTTAGTTTTTATGATACCTGAGAATAAAATAGAAAACATTAAATCCTAAAGGCAGTAGCACATTGATAATGCAAGGAAGAAGCCTTCCTCAGGGAAGAATATATAAATTTTAGTATTGAAGGAGATTGTGAAAAAGGTGGAAGAGTAGGAAGACAAGGTGGAAACCTCCTCCCACATACACACAAAGGAAGCAACTACAGCAAATACAACTAACCCTGAAAAAGACCTCAAAACTGCAGAATAGAATATCTACACCTGGTGAGAAGGGAGGACCACACAAAGAAGGGTAAAGTGGCAGAGCCATGATCAGTTGGGACCCAAGCCCTTCCCCATTCCAGCCCACAAGCCAGAGGTGGAGGAATAAAGTGAGAAGGGGTTAAGTACTTAAGAATTGTGCACACCTGATCCTGGAGATCTGCTCTGGGAACAGGAGTCCACATTACATTGACCTTTAGTGATAAACTGGGGTGGACACCAGGGACAGTTGGACCAATATGTGAGACTGAGACTCCTGCCACTTATGGACACACACTTTCTGTTGGTCCTGCTGAGATCCAACACAGAGGTAACAGTTTGACAGGTTTACCAGCAGTGGGAAGGGTGCCAGAGTAGGGGTTTGGATGGAGCTTTCTCCAGAGGAGAAAGGGAAAGTGGGAGATGCTTCCCCAGACCATTCTCAGCCCAACTGGTCAGGCGTGAATGGGAGCCAGCTCTAAATACTCCTACCTACTCACTGGCAGCCAAGCCCTTTGACCTGCTTTCCCTACATACATGCCTCACCCACACCATCATCCCAGAAGAAACACCATTGCTGCAGGGCAGGCAGAGGGTGACTCCTCCCACAAAGATCCAGCAGAAGCATTATTGTTTGGCTCAGAAAGGACCCACTGAGGCACACTGATGTCTGAAGTGCACTGAGATAAGCTAATGCCAGCAGACAGACAGAAAGTTGGCCCCTCACATAGCTCAAAAACAGCAACTGTGGCTCCATCAAAAAAAGGAGAACCAGGTACAGGCAAGTAAAGTCTTGAGCTACTATGCATCACAGGATTCCTTCTTCATAAAGCCTTTATTCTCTAGACCAGGAGGCATAGTTGATCTATCTAATACAAAAAAATAAACACAGAAACCCAAACAAAATGAGGAAGCAGAGGAAGACATTCCAATCAAAACAACAGGATAAGACACCAGAAAGAGGGATTAATGAAATGGAGTTCACCAATCTTCTTGATAATGATTTCAAAGTACAGTCATAAATATGATCACTGATCAGCAGAAAAGTATTGACAATCCCAGGGATGACTTCAACAAAGATATAAAAGATTTGAAAAAGTGCTACTCAGAGATGAAGAATACAGTAACTGAAATGAAAAATATAAAGGAGGGAATTAATAATTGCTGCAAGTAGAGGAGACAATCAATGAGATGGAAATGAGAGAACAGGAAAACAACAAAGCTAAGGAACAGAGAGAAAAAAGAATCCCTAGAAATTAAAGGATGCTAAGAGAGCTGTATGACAGCTCCAAAGGAAACAATATTTGCATAATAGGAGTACCAGAAGGAGAAAAGAGAGACAAAGGGGTAGAAAGTCTCTTTGAAAAATAATTGATGAAAACTTCCCCAATTTGGGAAAGGAAATAGTCACCCAGATCCTGGAAGTGCAGACAGCCCCTAACAAAATGAACCTAGGAAAATAAAACCAAGACATAATAATTAAATAGACAAATATGAACAATAAGGAGAGGGTACTGAAAGAAGCCAGAGAGAGAAAAATGATTATTTATAAGGGAAATATCATCAGGCTATCAGGAGATTTCTCAGCAGTAACTTTACAATCCAGAGGGAGAGGCAATAAATACTTAATGTATTGAAACAGAAGGACCATTAACCCAGAATCCTATACCCAGCAAGACTGTCTTTCAAATTTGACTAGATTAAAACTTTCTCAGATAAACAAAGGCTGAAGGAATTTATCACCACTAAACCAGCATTACAAGGTAGGTTAAAGGGACTTTTGTAGATAGAAATATGCTTAAGCCTAAATAGTCTTTACCAGTGAAAAAAAATGAACAGTAAACATATTAGGCCAATTAATTACCAGGCAAGTATGAAATTAAAACAAAACCAAAATAGTAAAACCAACTATGCATAGAATCAGTTAAGTGGTACCAAAAAAATGCATATTATGATATCTTTGCTTCCTGCAAGAGACTCATTTCAGACCTAAAAACATACATAAACTGAAAGTAAAGGGATGAAAAAATATATTTCATGCAAATAATAGAGAGAAATAACAATAGAAGCATTACTTAGACAAAATAGTTTTAAAACAAAGAAATTAACAAAAGACAAAGAACATAATACATAAATATAGAGATCAGTCCAACAAGAAGATATAACAATTATAAACATCTTTTTACCCAAAGCACTTAAATATGCAAAATAAATACTAACAGAACTAAAAGGGGAAATAGACCACAAACATTCATAATAGGGGACTTTAACAAGCCACTTACATCACTGGACAGATTAACCAGACAATAAATAAATAAGGAACCAGAAAATAAATAAGGAAACAGAGTCACTGAATAACTCATTAGATTAGATGGTCTTAACAGCTATATATAAAACATCCCTCCCCCAAAAGAAGCATACAAATTTTTCAAAAATGCACATGGAATGTTCTCCAGAATAGATGACACGAGGCCACAAAAGAGCTTCAATAAATTCAAAAAGATTGAAATTTTATCAAGCATTTTTTTGTATCTCAAAGATACAAAACTTGAAATAAATTACATGAAGGAAACAAAAAATCCCATAAACATATGGCAGCTGAACAACATGCTTCTAAATAATCAATGGATTACTGAACAAATTAAAGAAATCAAGTAATACATGGACACAAGTTAAAATAAAACTATAACAGTCCAAAATCTGTGGAGTGATGAAAAAGCAGTTCTAAGAGGGAAGTATGTAGCAACAGTCTACAATCACAATTAAAGAAACTAAGAAAAGAAAACAAATGAAACCCAAAGTTAGTAGAGGAAGAGACATAATAAAGGTCAAAACAGAAATAAATGAAATAGAGAAGAATAAAATAGAAAATAAATCAATGAAACAAAGAGCTTGTTCTTTGAGAAGATAAAAAAATAAACTTCTACCAAGACTTATCAAGAAAAAAGGGAGAAAACACAAACCAAATCAGAAACATAAAAAGAATGGACACAACAAATACCACAGAAATACAAAAAATGATTAGAGAGTTCTATGAAAAATTATATGCTAATAAATTGTATAGCCTAGAAGAAATGGACAAATTCCTAGAAGAGTACAACCTTCCAAGACTGACCCAGTAAGAAACAGAAAATATGAACAAACAAATTAGCAGTAACAAAATTGAATTGACAATGAAAAAATTCCCCCAAAAAAATTCCACAACCAGATGTCTTCACAGCTGAATTCTACCAAACATTTAAAGAAAAGTTAATACCCATCCTTTTTAAAATACCAAAAAAGTAGAAGAGGGTGGGAAATTTCCAAACTCATTCTATGAGGCCAGCATTACTCTAATACCAAAAACAAAGAAAGAAACTACAGAAATGGGAAATTATAGACCAATATCCCTGATGAACATAGATGAAAAAAATCCTCAACAAAATATTACCAAACTGAATTTAAAAATACATCAAAAGGATAATCCATCATAACCAAGAAATATTTACTCCAGGCATGCAAGGTTGGTACAACATTTGTAAATCAACCAATGTGGTATACCACATTAACAAAAAGAGGGTTAAAACCACACAATCATCTCAATAGATGCTGAAAAAGAATTTGACAAAATTCAACATCTATTCATGATAAAAACTCAACAGTATGGGTATCCAGTGTACATACTCAACATAATAAAACTTTTCCTCTAAGATCAGGAATAAGACAAGATGTCCACTCTCACCATTTTTAGTCAGCATAGTTCTGGATGTCTTGTCCATGGCAATCAAACAATATAAAGAGATAAAAGATATCCAAATTGGTAGGGAAGAAGTAAAACTGTCATAATTTGCAGATGACATGATATTATACATAGAAAACCCTAAAGACCCCACCAAAAAACTATTAAAACTAATAACTGGATTCAGCAGTTGCAGGATACACAATCAATATATTGTTGCATTCCTAATATTATCAATGAACTGGCAGGAAGGGAAATCAGGAAAACAATTCCATTAACAACTGCATCAAAAAGAATGAAATACCTAGAATTAAGCCTAACCAAGGAGGTGAAAGAACTGTACTCTGAAAACTCTAAGACACTGATGAGGAAGATTGAAGAACACACAAATAAATGGAAATTTATCCCATGTTCATGGATAGGAAGAGTTAATATTGTTAAAATGGCCATCCTGCCCAAAGCAATTTACATATTCAGGGAAATCCCTATCAAAATACCAAAGATATTTTTCAGTGAGTTAAAGCAAATAATCCTAAAATTCTGATGTAACAACAAAAGACCTGAATAGCCAAAGCAATCCTGAGAGAGAACAAAGATGAGGTATCACACTCCCTGGCTTCAAGCTATACTACAAAGCTATGGTATATAGTATAAAACAGTATGGTACTGGCACAAGAACAGAACTATAGGTCAATGGGACAGAATAAAGAGCCCAAAAATAAACCCACACATATGTGGTCACTTAATACACGATAAAGGAGCCTTGAATATACAATGGAGAAAAGACAGTATCTTCAATAAGTGGTGTGTTAGGAAAATTGAACAGTTACATGCAAAAGAACAAAACTGGATTACTAACTCCATATATGAAAGTAAATGCAAAATGGATTAAATAACTAAATGTAATACATGAAACCATAAAACCCTTAGAAGCAAACATAGGCAAAAATCTCTTGAATATAACCATGTGCAATTTTTTTTTTCCTGGACACACTTCTCAGGCAAGGGAAACAAAATATGAAATTAAAAAATGAGATGAGTTTAGTTCTTTGAAGAATTATCTCTAAAAATGCCTTATGACATCATACCAGTCAATAGTACATTGCCATTTTATCAGTCATACTTGTTGATCTTGTTTTCTGGAAAATGTATTCAGTTAAATTTTTTTAAAAACCCTTAAAAAAAAAATGGGCCTTCATCAAACTAAAAATCGTCAGTACATCAAAGGACACTAGTAACAGAACAAAGTGGCAACCTACAATATGAGAGAATATATTCATAAATGATTTACCTGAAAGGGATTAACATCCATTTAGGTGTATATTTTTATACATATTTTATATATATTATATTTATATTTATATGAAATATATAAAAATATCATAGGACTTAACACCACAAAACAAACAACCTGATTGAATAATGGGCAGAGTACCTGAACAGAAAAAATACAGACAGCCAACAGGCACATGAAAAGATGTTCCACATTGCTAATCATCAGGGAAATGCAAGTTAAAAACCACAATGAAATATCATCTCACACCAATTAGAATGACCATTATCAAAAAGACATTAAGAAATGCTGATGAGGAAGTGAAGAAAAGGGAACTCTCCTACATAGTTCATGGGAATGTAAATTGGTAAAACCACAGGGAAATCAGTATGGTGTTTCCTCAAAAAACTAAAACTAGAAATAATATTATATGGCCCAGTAATTCCACTTCTAGAAATTTACCCATAGAAAACAAAATCCCTGATTCACAAAGATATAGGTATCCCTATATTTACTGCTGCATTATTTACAACAGCCAAGATATGGAAACAACCAAAAGTGTCCATCAGTAGATGAGTAGATAAAGAAGAGGTGGTACATATACACAATGAAATGCTATTCAGGAATAAAAAAGAAAAAAAACCTGCTTTTTGTGACAACATGGATGGACCAGGAAGGTATTAAGCTAAGTGAAATAGGCCAGGAGGGGAAATATAAACACCATGTGATTTCACTTATTTGTGGAATCTAAAAAGAAAACAAAATGATCAAAATAGCAATATACTGATAGACAATGAGAAGAGACTAGTGGTTACCATAGGAAAGGGGTTGGTGTGGGTGGGTAGGGAGGGTGAGGGGAATAAAGGAGCATAAAATTTTCAATCATAATATAAATTGGTCACAGGGATGATAGAACAGCATGGAGAATATAGCCAATGATTCTGTAACATCTTTCTATGTTTACAGATAGCAACTGCACTAGTGAGAACGAGGATTTAATAATATAGGTAACTGTTGAACCATTGTGTTATATTCTTGAAAATAATATAAGATTGTATATCAGCTACACTTCAACTTTTAAAAAGTTAGATAATAAATTAGTGTTGACTGTGAAAAACTTATGATAAACCTCAGTTTTGCTGAGGTTGTTTTCCTAAAACACAAAAATGAGTGAGGAGGTTTCCTACCAAATATCAGACATTGGATTGTAAGTGGCTCCCAAAAAGAGGTGATGCAAAGGCAGTCAGATTCAACACCTGGAGGATTCAAGGTGTTAATTTGACAAATATAAAAACTCAGTTCAGTGTGGGAAGTATTATGAATTCAAAAATACAATCTGGTATGCAGGGACAGGAGGAAGTAATTACCTTGTGTGGTAAGTGCTCTCTTAGTAGAAGGATGGGTCCTGTCAATCATATGCAGGATTAGATAGAACTATTCTACCTGTTCTAAGATAAGGTTGTTCTGTTGGGTGAGCTATCAAGCTGTCTTGTAAATTAAGGCAGATAAATCCAGTAAGATAGGCCATTCTTCCCACTTCAACATGCTCTAGGTCAACAATAGATTGCTTGCAAGGAGATGAGACCACTAGGTAAATATCCTTACAGGGATATTCAGTCTTCCCTTTGGTTTGTAATTCTCTCAGTCACCTAGGTGTAACTGCCCAAGTACCAACTGAAGTTCATTACAGGCCTGATCATTATGGTCTGGTTCACTGTAGACGATCCCCTAATAATGTCAAGGGATTCCACTGGGCCAATGAAAAAGGGTACAATGGAACAATGGAACAAAGGGTCTACAACCATGCCTGGTGGAAGCTGGACACCAAAAGCCATAAAATGGATGCAGGATGGGCATTTTCATTTTTGTAGTCCTATTACCAAGCCCCTACCATACAAGATTTTTTTTCCCTTCAATAGTTCTGTTTGAATTCCTGAAATATTCTCTACCCAGTAGGGAACCCTAGATTTGAAGGTGTTCAGTGGAGGCTTTTTCTGTCTAAAATATACTTTAGAATTTTGACTGAAGTTGCATTTAATAGATTAGTGATCTACATATACCTTGAACCAAAGCAATAGATAAAACCCAAGCAAAGTATGTACCTGAAAGGAAAACTAAGGTGAAGGTGTATTCTCGTTTTGGTGGTGGTAGTGTTTACTTTTTTTTAAGTTTTTAGGCTAGACTTCACCACTGATTGGCAATTCTAAATAGGTATATAAACCTCTACTACTAGAATGTATATGTATAGTGATTACTTCAAATGTTGCTATGGTGTGTGGGGTGTGATGGTGATTGGAGAATTAGCAGGCGATATCCACATCTGAGGTAAGCAGAGGAAAGTAGGTACGGCAACTCAGTGAGGTGTCATAGTAATTCAGAATAAAATACTTTATTTTCTGCTGGCCAGTCACTAAGTTTCCAAGATACACATGGTCCTAGAGAAGGTTGCTTAATAAAAAGTTGAGTATCTATAAAAAGAAGAATTTTCTAGTAAGAAGGTAAATATTTGTTATAATGTGTGTCTTGAGAAGAAAGGCTTAGGCAAAGAAACAACTGAGGATATAATAATCATGAAATCTTATTCAGTGATGAAAAGGTATAGGCACTCATTCATATAGTCACACCTACTGGGTGAGTTGGATAGTCCACAGTTATCATACTTATTTACATGGGACTTATATTCCTGTGTTAGAAAGAAATACACAGGCTCAATATGGTGTCACTTGTACTAGGCTAAGTAACCCAACAGGGGCTTAACAATTAAATCCAATTACAGTTTCAAACTCCCACAGAAGTGCAGTCAATCAGGAACTTTCTTGTCAGCATCATCGATAAGATAATGTGTCACATGAACCTTCTCCATCTTCCCAAAAAGAAAATAATCTGTATCATAAGGTCCCCTATTCTTCCACCTAAGGGAAAGTGACTCTGTGTGACACAATCCCTTCTTTTTTTTCTAACTTTCTCCATCCTCCTTCATATAAAAACCTTCCATTATGCACAACTCCTTGGAGCATCTCTAATTGCTAGAGGGGGTGCTGCCGGATTCATGAATCACTTAATAAAAACAATTAGATCTTCAAATTTCCTTGGATGAACTTTGTTTTTAACACATGCTTCAGTTCTCAGCTTACCTCCCTATCCCAATATGTTCTCTCCTCCCCAGACAGGTTAACACCAGCAGTACTTGAGGTCTGATGCAAGCCCTCCTTCCCCTGATCTCAGAAGACAGTTGGGAGCACCCGTATGTGAGCACAGAGCCACAGGGCAGGGGAGAAAACTCAGGCCCACCCCAACTGACCTATTTCTCAATGTGAGTGTCTAGACCTTTCCCTGCGAAACCTTGAAGAGCCCCCTACAATCAGAGAACTGCTGTGTTTTTAACACCCACCTTCTACTGAAGAACAAACTCGGGCATTTTAAAAGTCAGGATTATTCTTTGTGTCTTACAGGATTTACCTAGAATTGTACAGAAGTGAGAAAGGTCCTCAAAGCCTTTCATGCAGTGCCCAAAAAGAGGGTTCGCCAATTAGGCCCCTGACAGAGAATGTCTGTGAGGATGAGGATGACATGGGGGCATGCACTGGGAAAGCCACACCAACTTCAACCTGATGGGCAGTCAATCCTGTCCCCAGAATGGGATCTTCTGGAGTGTTAACAACACAATACTGTATTACTATTTTCTCGTCAAATGTATCTCAAACATTGTCCTAAAGACAGTTGGAAAAACAAAATTAAATAATGCAAGAAGAGAACTATTTTGAGAAAGGAGCTTAAAAATGGAAATATAATGATACTCAGAAAATAGAATCAAATTGCACTCTCTTTAACTGTACAGCCAGCCCTCAGGTCCCTCGGGCCCCAGGAAAGTGCTCTTAGTTGTTCTACCTAGGATACATGGGACGCTGTTACTGGCTGAAGTTGTGCTTTGATTTTACCCAAACTATTTAGGTGATTCTACCAAAAATAGCCCATTTCATTATGTCTGGTCTAAATAAATTTATGGTATGTTTGGAGATATAAGTTCTGACAAACTGATGTCTCCATTCAATGTAATTCCATTCAGAATCTCAGAGGGCTTTTATTTGCTGGTGGGGTGGGGTGTTGGAAGTGAACAAGGTAATTCTAAAATATATAGGGGGATGCAAACAGTTTTATAAAGAAATCAAAATTGGACAAATTTTACTATAAGAAGTCATTGATTTAGCAAACAAAAAAATGAGAATGAGAGTAAATTCATTGAAACGTCTAGTGAATAATAATGAAATATTTGTCTTTGGTTTCTTTTTTAACTCAGCTTTATTGAGCTGTAATATACACATATACATGAGAACAATTAACTAATTTCAAGCATATAAATGAACTGTGGTAAATGTATACCTCATAACCAGCATCACAAATATGATACAGAATATTTCCATAACTCCCCCCCCAAATACTTTCACGTCCTTGTCAGCCAGTCCTATCCTCTGCCCACCCCAGCCCCAGGAAACCACTGATCCACTTTCTGTCACTGTAAGCTGTGCATTTCCTAGAACATGATATCCATGGAAGCAGACAGTACACTCCTACTTGTCCAGCTCCTTTCACTCAGCATATGCATTTGAAATGTATTCATGGTGATACAGGCATAAGCGGTTCATTCCCGTCTAGTGCTGAGTGTCATCCCATGGTATGGCTATGCCAAGTTTATCTATGGCAATATCTGATGGATATTTGGGGTGTTTCTAGTCCAGGTCTACTAAATAAAGCTGCTATAATCATTCAGGTAGCTGTCTTTGTGTAGATACATGTTTCATTTCTTTGGAGTAAATATTTAAAAGTAAAATTGTTGTGTCCCACTCCTAATGTCTAACTTTAAAAGAAACTGCCAAACCATGTTTCAAGGTGGCTGTATCTCATGGCCACCAGATACACGAAAAGATGTTCAACATCACCAAGCATCAGGGAATGCAAATCAAAACCACAATGAGACGTCACCTCACACCAGTCAGAACAGTTAGTACCAAAATGACAAGAAATAACGAGTGTTGTGAGATAGGAGATGCAAAGAAAAGGGAACCCTCCTATACTGTTGGTGGGAATGTAAATCGGTGCAGCCACTATGGGAAGCAGTATGGAGGTTTTTCAAAAAACTAAAAGTAGGAACACCGTACAACTCAGTAATTCCACTTCTAAGCATCTACTCAAAGAAAACAAAAACACTAATTTAAAAAGATTGTATGCACCCTGTGTATATTACAGCATTATTTACATTAGCCAAGATATGTAAGATATCATCCATCAATAGATGAATGGATAAAGATGTGGTGCATACACACAATGGAATATTACTTAGTCATGAGGAAGAAATCTGCCATTTGTGACAACATGGGTGGACCTAGAGGGCCTTATACTGTTAGGGTCTAGGACTCCGGGGTTTCCCAGAGAACAAGACACAAGGACACGGAGATGAAAATCCAAGCAAAGTCTTTATTCAGCCAGCAAGCTGGGGTCGACAGCACCTCCCCTGACACGCAGGCCGAGTCCGAGCTGCCGACCCCGAAGCAACTTTGGGTATTGATTATATAGGATCTTCACAGCAGTTACATCAAAGCCCGCACAGTTCTACAACTAATAGGTTTAAAACACACTCTATATTGTAACCAATGGGAAACATTGTAACCTTTTTAGGGAACGCGCCAGTTGCCTGCCCGTTTCAATTGTTATCTCTTGTTTACCCAAGCATGTCTACGTGACTTATCACGGGTTACATCCCCAGGCGTTCCCTGGCTGTTGCCCACTTCTAGTTATCTAACTTAGGGTAGGCGCATTTCTCAGAAGCCTCGGGTAATTTACACAAGAAAAGACTGGGTGGCTCTCGCTCTAGGCAGTCAGGTTAAGTGTCATTAGTTCTTTTTCCTGACTTGATGCTCTCTGCACTCCGTTACAATACTAAGTAAAATAAGCCAGGTGGAGAAAGACAGATACCATACTATTTTACTTATTTATGGAATCTAAAAACAAAACAAAACAAAATGAACACATTAAGCAGTAGACTTAGAGACACTGAGAAGAGACTGGTGGTTATCATGGGGGAGGGGCCAGGGTGGATGGGTATGGAGGGTGGGGAGGGTGAGGGGGATGAAGGGGTACAAAAATTCTCAATCATATAATTGAGAATAATATATATAAATAATGTATATATATGTTGGTTGCAGGGATAGTAGTACAGCATGGAGAATATAGACAATGATTCTATAACGTCTTCCTATGTTGACAGATAGTAACTACACTACATTAGTTGGGATTTGGATTTAATAATGTGAGTAACTGTTGAACCACTGTGTTGTATGCTTGAAACCAATAAAGATTGTATATCAAATACATTTAAATAATAAAATAAAATCTGTTTCTTTAAAGAAATTGTACAGAAAGTAATTAGTGAAATAATCATCACAAAATAATAAGCATCATAAAAAAGATAACAGTTATTTTAGGATCTTCTCTTGCCAAGATGTTTCTCATATACTATCCTTAGATCTCAGTCAGCCTGGCAAATTGCTATCATTATCTTCATTTAAAAACAATAAATAATTATTGCTGATGTAGGAGTGATATCCAGTATAGTTAGTCATTGTTTAACCTACATTTCCTTTTGAATGTACAACTTTATATTTCTTCTTTTCTTTTTCTTTAGATGTTCACTTATTTCTAAATGGTATCTTTCATTTAGCGCATCTGCATTAGATAACAGCAGTGTCAAACTGTTATGTATCTTCAGCTCTTAAATACAAACATCTTACAGCATCATCTACTGCAATTATGCAAAAACAAAAGTGTTGCTAAGAATATAAGGTCTTGGAAATCAGACTGAACTGTTTTATATAACTGAAAACATATTGTACTTACTAGTTATTTGATCTTGAGCATTTCGCTTTGAAATTATAAACTTAGTTCAGCGATCCTATTAGGAACATGATTAGAAGATATTTCCACAAAAAGGATAGTTGATGCCTATTAAGAAGGCAAGGGCAAAAAATTCATGGGCAAAGGAAAATCTAATGAATTAAAAAAATGGCCACTGTATATTTGAAATAAAGACAGAAATTTTGATGAAGAAGAGTAACTGAAAGGATGATTTACTAAAAATACAAGAAATATTAAACTGTACATTTTAAGAACACACCAGTTACTCTTCTGAAAACTGGAAGCAGTGGAGTCCTCTGTGCTATTAGTAGAACAGAAACATGCTTTGGAGATACCATTCTCCTTAACCAGTGGCATTCAGCCAAATATAAAATGAAAAATTATATCTATGAAAATGGTCTTTATGTTTAGTAAAATTCATTGTATCCTCAAGTTTATTCATTTTAATACACACTATTCTAATATGAGATCATTTTGTCTTCCTACATAAAATTCAATAGTTAAAATTGTTATAAAGATTATAATGCTCCTCCCTATTCCATCTACTGCCCTGACAGTCAATATAGGAACAAATTATTTGAAAGAACTATGCTTCATTAATACTTAAAATAACATTTGCACCCTAGTCTATTATCTTGTTGTATTTAATTACAGAACCTCTCTTTATGTAGCCAATAGATAGAAAATAATCCAATGCAACATAAAGAGAGCATTTATCCTGTAAGCAAAATGTGGTTTGTCACTATTTTGTACAGTAGATCTCTAGGTTTTGTTAATCTTCCATAACTAAAACTTTGTACCCTTTGATTAACACCTTTCTGGTTCCTCCTCCCCTAATCCCTGGCAGGCACTGTTATTCTGTGTTTCTATGGGTGTGACTAGTTTTGATTCCTCTTATAAGAGGTATCATGTTGTATTTGTCCTTTTGTGTCTGACTTATTTTACTTTGTGTAATATACTAAAAATCCACCCATGTTATCATAAATGGAAAGATTTATTTTTTAAGCCTGAATAATATTCCATTACATGTATAAATACCATTTTCTTTATCCATTCATCCTTTGATGGATATTTAGATTGTTTCCATTATTAGCTGTTGTAATGTTACAATGACCATGGAGTGCAGTTATCTCTTTGAGATACTGATTTCAATTCCTTCAGATATATAGACAGAAGTGGAAGTGGTGGGTCATATAATATTTCTATCTTAAGTTTTTGAGGAACTTCCATACTGTTGTCCATGGTGGCTGTACCAATTTACATCCCCACCAACAGTGCAGGAGAGTTCTCTTTTCTCCACATATTTACACTTACTTTTTAATTTTTTTCATAATAACTATCCTAATAAGTGTGAGATGACTTCTTATGGTGGTTTTAATTTGCATTGCCTGATGATTAGTGATGTTGAGCACATTTTCATATACCTGTTGGCCATTTGTATGTCTTCTTTTGGGAAATAACTATGCAAGTCCTTTGCCCATTTTTTAATCAGACTGGGTTTTTGCTATTAAATTATAGTTCCCTACACATTTTGGATGTATCAGATATATATTTGCAAATATTTTCTCCCATTCCATAGATTGCTTTTATGTTTTGTTGATACTTTCCTTTGCTGTGCAGAAGCTTCTTCGTTGGATGTAGCACTAATGGTCTATTTTTGCTTTTGTTGCCTCTGCTTTTTGTGTCATATCAAGAAATCACTGAAAAACCTAATGTCAAGATTTCCTCTGTGCTTTTCTTCTAGTAGTTTTACAGTTTCACACCTTAATGCTGTATTTTATGTTAAAAATTTGCTAAGAGGGTAGATCTTATCTTAAGTATTCTTATCTCAAATAATAATCATTCTAACAATAATACAGAGGGTGGGGGAAAACTTCTGGAAGGGATGGATATGTTTATGGCATAAATTGTAGTGATGGTTTTATGGGTGTATAATTATCTTCAAACTCATCAAGTTGTATACATTAAATGTATAGTCTTTGTATGTCAACCATACCTCAGTAAGTATGTAATTTGTCAAAAAAGAATATAATTTGCCAAATTTTCAGATGACCAAAAAAATTAAGAATAAGTCCTAGGCTAACAAATCCTTCAGTATCCCTTCCTCCTTCCCACTCCCACTTTTTTGGATCACAAACTGTCTTGAAGACTATAGGAAAATCAAAAAGTGTATTTTTATATAGATTGTGAATAATCATGTCAGTAGCAGAACTGGTATTACAATGCCCTACTATTTGCAAGGCCATGCAAACATCAATCATTTACTCTTCAAAAAGGAATTTAATCCAAAAAGGACTATGTACAATAAGAATCATTAAAGAAAGTCAATGTAAATAGATCTTTAGGTACAAATATCTTAGGCACCTCAAGCTCTCCTTTACTTTTATAAAGATATACTGAAATAAAATTCACTTTCAAAGCTGTGAATAAAATTATAAACATTCCAAGGGCTAAAGGCTACATTTTTGGATACCAAAAATCCTCTTTGAATAGTGATTCACAAAAGCATGGAATCATGCTTAAAAGTAAAAAGCAGAAATGTCCTGTTTCCGTGGCTTTAAACATTAGTATTACTCAATATTAGCAAGACCAGTAATTGTTATCAAAATATAAAGCATTTACTGATGAGAATTATGTGCATTTTAAACGGGAATTAGAACTTTTCATATGCTACCTTCTATTAAACCCATCTGTAAATACATTTGATGGGAAACATAAAATTAACAAGGATTTTGTTTGTTGTTATTAAAGATTTTATACCTAATTGTTTTTTGTGATGTTCCTCTGATATAACAAAAATTATCTAAAATAATACACAATTTAAAATAATAAAGGTAAAGATAAAGAAACACACTTTGTCACAGGGGTGTCTCGGTCATGGAAAAGAAAGGTGAGAAGTTGACAGAAGCAATGACAATTTTTAAAAATATATTTGACTGATCAGTCAAATTATATATGACCTGATACTTTAGCTTTATAAGAAAAAAGAAGTCCAGATATTTTTGACTGTTATAAAAGCATATTTATTACAGAAATAATTGCAAATAGTCTTTTGAAATTACGAAGCCACACTGAAGATAGAAACAAAGTTGGGAGGGAAAGGCTCCTAGATTTAAGAGTCCTATAAATTAAAAAATAAAAAAGCAGCCAGTAGATCTGAGGTTAAAAAATATTCCATAGCTTGTTATCGATGAGGGAAAAAAACTCTTCAAATATCTAATTAGCACGTGTGTCACAGACACTCATAATTGAGAGAAATCTCTGAATAAAACATCAAATTATAGCTCAGGAGCAGCATAACTACATAATCGGACTTTTTCATGTTGAGGAATTCATATTTCACACTGAAATTCTGACCAGTGAAACTAAGATTTCTATTTCAAACTAAGGTTTATGGGATTTCAAACTGATTTTTGAAACTAGCCATACATTATCAAACAGTGAAAGTGTACTATAGTAGAAGTCAGTAGTCTGGGTTCTAATAATAATACCACAGATTTTTAATCTTAAGCAAGTCATTTAATTAATATTAGATTTTTTTCATTCATAAAATGAGAGGTGAGATCATGATCTCAGAGTTCCTGCGATAGTTAAATGTCTATCAGCTTGTTTCATAAATGAGTAATAATCACATTTATCAATTACCTTCTATAAAATGCTTATTCTCTGTCAAGCAATAAACAAGTCTCTTTGCATCCAGTATCTTAACCCACAGCAGAAATATCTTCATTTCAGTGGTGTGGAAACAAAGGCTCAGGGTGGGCAATCTGCCCAATGGTGACAACTAATGAGTCCAGAGCTAGGCCTCCAGCTGAGCTGTCTTCCTGCCCACCTGCCAACTCAATTATACATTCTTATTTTTATCCTACTGACGACAGAATAGTCATCCAACCTGCATGACAAAGCTGAAAACAATAGTTCACCTATTACATAATGACATTTAAAAGGCTTCTATTTGAACCATAACCATCAGTGATTCACCAAGTTCTCATTACTTACAGCTGTTCCAAGGATATGAGTGCTTTAAATGTTTGCTAATCTAGGGCTTGAATTTCATTCTTGTACAGGTACTTGAAAAACATATAAAATCCTATTAAATAATAAATTAGTATAGCTATTACACATCTTAGATCAGGAGTTTTTAAACAGCAGCGTGAATTGAAGGAGCTTTGGGACGTTCGTAGATTCCCTAAAAAATACACGGAAGCTTTGATTTCACTTAAATATGTTAGGTTGTCTGGGTAAGAGAGTTCCAAGGATCTCATCGGATTTTTAAAGGGACCCTTGATCCTAAATATTAAAAATCACTTCCTTAGACTCTAGAACTTGGAATCATTGTGGAAAATCTCTGACTAATGAAGTTGTAGACTGGGTAGTAACTTCTACTCTAAGGAGGTACTATGTTCTAGAGAGCAGCTTCTACAAGAGAAGAAAAGTTTGCTATTACAATTTAAAAAACCCATTCTACTATACTTAATATGTTGGACTGGAAGTTACATCTGCAAAGCTGGCAGGATCACCACAGCACTCATCAGAAAGGGAACGAAAACATTAAGAGACCTGCAGGATGTGCTTTGGTTCTTTGTGGCTGCTGCTGAAAGTCTACAGGAAAGGATACAAAGACGATGTGTAGCCAATCTGGCCGAAAGATCTGATGGAAACAGCTTATGAACAATCACTTTCTGTGTCCTTTCTTCACCAATAAGATGGCAAAGCTACTTCATCTCTAAATCTCTATGGTTTTGTGAAGGTCATGAAAGTGAAACTCTGGGTCTTTTCTCCTTGTGCTTCTGGGTGTTTGATGTGATCAGAGTTCGTGAAAGTTTCTCTGGACTGAGCCTGAGCCCAAGCCACAGCTTCTAGGGTTTCTGAGTGCAACCGAGCTGCCGGGTGGTTTGTTAGAAACCCCAACTCCCGAGCCCACCCACACACTACTCAGTCCAGTTTTGGAGGTGAGGCCTCAAAAACTGCATCCTTACGTTTCTCAAAGGGATTCTCATGCAGTCCATCTGCAGATGACCTGGAAACTGCAGAAATCATAGAAATCACAACTCTAGCTGAACACGAAGAGGGATTGCTTTTCCAAAACTTGTTTAGTGAAGCTTTGGAAGTTCCAAATTTTCACTCCCCAGATTAGAACTCCTGTTAGTTTCTCAGAGCAGTAGTGACCGATGGGGATTTATGCCTAACCAGAGATTTTTTCCTCAGCATTATTTGATACAATGAAAGATCTTGCTTTGACCTTAGAGCTACATGTCAGGATGGCAAAAAAAAGAATTTTCTAGAATCATATTTCTTCAAGTAACTTATGAGGAGCACTGAGCTGTGGTCTCAAAAGCCACAATTGTTTCTCAACTGCAGAAGTTGTTGGAAATAGTATTTCTTAGACATAATATTTCTTAGACATAATATTTCTTAGACATAGACTTAGAAATAGTATTTCTAAGACATCATTTTGACCTCTACTTCAGGCCTTATGCTGATATGTGGGACCTGTCCTCCAAAAATTCTGATTTAATAATGGATCTGGCATGTGGAATAAGCATTAGGATTCTTCACAGCTCCACAGGAGACATGCAGTGAATTTGAAAACCTCTATTCCAAGGATAAAGTTCTTTTGTAAATGTATCTTATAAATTCCAAAGAATTCATTTATACACAGGTCCCTCAGACTTATTAGGATATCAAGGAGCCACATTACTTTTAGGGTTTCCTATCTGGAAACATAAAGAAATTGACCCAATTTCTATAGAGAGGTGTTTAAACCTTTCATAGATTTTTAAATTGTTATTTAAATAATGATGAATTTTTCATAAATATTAAACTAAGTTTTCAAATATTCATTAAGGAGTCTCAAACTGAAAATGTCCATAATATTGTATCTCATATATACAGATTCATTTTAGACTTTTACAGAAAATGATACAGAAAAAGTAACCAGAGAATAGTCAAAAAAGAAGCAAATAGAACTTCTGTAGTTAGATCTGTACATGCCAATTAGATCAATAAAGAAAAATTCAAGATGTATGGCTACCTATGTTATTATCAGCAAGAGAACCTCTGGTTTACAGTAGGACAATGAATTCAAACCACTCTGCATACCTTTCAAAACCATACAGCTCAACAAAGAGGAAAAAGCAAATCAGCCAGAACACAACCTATGCCAAGACTAAGAGAAAAAGAAGTTACTTAGTAACTTCAGTTGGCATTTAGGTGGGGAAAGCTGAAGCCCCCAGTGAGGTACAGAATCTACTTTGCAGAAGAGTCAGTAGGAGATTTCACAAATCAGGGGTGGAAGAGCAGGTGGCCCAGAAAGCCAAAATTCCAACCCTGAGGAAAACCCATCTGAGCCCTAGTTCCTGGGGAACTGAAAAGAGGGGCTGGAAAAGCTAATAGGGGGAGGCCCCCTACAAGCACGAGGTATCTTGTAGAAGACTGGTATTCAAGGGAAAGAAGAAAGCAAGAAGCCAAAGTTAAGGGTCATGGAGAAATAAGAAAGTATCACAGAATCTAAAGACACACCAGAAAGGCTGTATTTATTAAGGAAATTGTGCTTCAAATAAAATGTTAATATCTAAGCTGGAGAAAAGTTGGATGAAAGCAATAAATTAATCTTACCTATGAGTATCAAGGTAAAATTAACAAAAACACTAGCAATGAATTCACCATTTAATAGTTCTAAGGAGCAATATCACAATTATCTTCTTAAATAGTGAAAAAACCCACACTGACAGTGATCTGTATTTCCAGATGCCATGAGAATATGCTTGGAAATTGCAAAAGAATCAGTGCCAAAATTACTGCAAACAGGAGAATTTAGTAAGATTGCAAAATATAAAATTAACATATAATACCAATGACCTTGGTGTATACAAAATAAAACCAAATAAAGAGTAAATAAAAAAGAATATTTCACATATAACAGTAACAGAAAAAAAAACTAGAAATATGCAAACCTACATGAAAGGAAATAAAAGAAATGGAAAGACATTTTGGATAAGATATCTCAGAACCAAAATACAGTATTTTCCCTAGTTAATACAAATATTTAATGTGAGTCCAACAAAAATAATAACACATTTTTCTATAGGTATATAAATTCATTCTAAAGTTCGTATGGAAAAATAAACATGCAGGAATAGCTCAGTACATCCTAATAATAAAGAGCAATGAGGGAGACAAGCTATAACATGTATTTAAATGACTCAATAAACCCTCCATAATTAAACCAGTATGATGTTGCACATGAAAAATTCAGTGGGGAAAAAGCCAGAAGGTCCATCAGTAGAACTAACTATACATGTAATTTAGTATATAATACCTATCATTTTCAAATAATTGGTGTTAAGAAAACAATGTGAACTCTTTTATTTAATGTAATGGGGAAAACCTTTCTAACTATGACTCATAATCCAGAAGCAACAGAAAGATGATAATTTTTTAAGAAAAAATTAAATGGCAAAAATATCCATCTTCATGTCATACAAAAGAGAAAACATATCAAGAACCACTATCACAAAGATTAAAACTTGAGTAGAAAAACAAAAATTCAATGTAAAATGGGAAAAAGCCATGACCAGATTGTACACATTTAAAAAACATAAAAGTGACTCAAACACATGAGAAGTTATTAAGCTACACTCATAAGAGCAACACGAATTAAAACTATACTGGGATTATCATTTCTACCCTACCAACCTGAGGTAAAAATTCTAAATCCTATCAACATAATCACTGTTGAGATTGTAAGGAAGCAAATGCTATCTTGTGCATTTCTAGTGAGAATGCAAAATGGTACAACTCTTAGGAAATGGAATTTTCCAGTATACAAATAAACTAAGCATTCGTTTATCTTTTGACATAGTAATCCCGTTTCCAGGGCTAAAGATACCTCTCTATAAATGAAAGTAACACATGCACAAGATTATTCAGTAATTTAACAAATTACTGAAAACTCCTCAGATGTTTATCAGTAAGATTGAACTGAATAAACCATGACACTGTCACACAGTTGAGTACAATGAAGCCATAAAAAATGGGAAAGATCTTTATATACAGGGATTTCTAGTATTTATTGAGTGAAAACAAGAAAAGCAAAACTTTTCACATATTGTATACATTTTTGTAGAATAAAAAAGGAAGAAAAAGATTTATTTAACTTTGCAGAAAGAACATGGGCATAAATAAACTAAAAACCAATAACTAAGATTTTGCATTGGTAGGGATAGAGAGGTTGAAATTGGTTAGAGAAAAGAGGATATAAACAAATATTTCACTGGGCATATTTTTTATGTAACTTAACTTTTTAGCCATATTAATAACTAACATGTTCAAATATATGATTAAAAAATAAAAATGCAAAGTTAAAGTGGAATAAAAGTAGGAAAATAGTTTACTTCATGCAAAATTGATAACAGAAAAACACAGAGAAAATATTCATTTCAGGGAAGTTTGACCAAAGGACTTCAACTTTACACTCTGAGTAGAATATTTCCTGTGGGGAAAAAAAGGAGATGAAAAGAAATCTTAAATTTAGGTTTAATTTTCATAGTTATATGGCTATTTTTATTGAAAAAAATTTTTAATTATTGTAAGGTAAAATAAATTAGCACCATTTTGAAATACCAAAATTACTATGTACCAAAATGACCACTCTAAGAAAAATTTCATACAAATGTTTGAAAGAAAACTCAGTCTTTAAGATCCTGATCTCAATTCCTTTGAATATACACCCAGAAATGAGATTGAGATTGCTTGATCACATGGTAGCTCTACTTTTAATTTTTTGAGGTGCCTCCATACTGTTTTCCATAGTGGATGCACCAATTTCTTGATACTAAGTTCAAATTGAAATATAAATACAAAATGGCAATTTAAAAAAAGAAACATTTCTTAATTCTGTCCCCTGAAAAATCCTGGTTAATTACCCCTTACTCTGATAAGGACACTTGATATTCAGATCTTGTTTTCAAAATGCTGTTTCTAGTAGAACAAATCAGGCTCTTTGAAAAAATGGCTGCTTCCAGGTCTGGGCCAGCAAAAGTGTATAACATACCACGCTTGACAGAAAGCAATAAAAGAAGCACACAAAGTTTAATGGGATCATGTCAAAGAAACAAAGGAGTTAGCTCGAAGGGTCTCCCACTGGCTGGTATATAAGAAAACACTTTACGTTTATATATTAACCTTGAATTTTGCAACCTTGCTATAATTGCTTATTAGTTCCAAGAGTCTTTTTGTTGATTCTTTGGGATTTTCTACACAAACAATAATGTCATCTGAGAACAAACACAGTTTTTTTTATTGGAATAAAGTTGATAAATGATAGATTGGTTTCAGATGTACAAAATAATGAATTGATAATTATATACATTAGTAGATGCTTGCCATGGTCAAATGTAGTTACCCCCATTACCATAGCAAGATATTACAATATTATTGGTTATATTCTCTATTCTGTACTTCCATTCCTATAACTGATTTACTTTACAATTTGCAATTTGTACCTCTTTATCCCTCTCCTCTATTTTATCCATCTTCCTATTTCCCCTCCATGGTAACCAACAGTTCACTGTCAATATTTATAGGTCTATTGCTTTTTAGTTTGCTTTTTAGATTTCACATATAAGTGAAATATGGTATTTGTCTTTCTCTGTGTCTTATTTCACTTAGCATGATACCCTCTAGGCCCAATCATCTTGCTGCAAATGTCAATATTTCCTTTTTATAACTCAGTAATATTCCATTGTGTATATATATCACATCTTTGTACATTCATCTGTCAATGGGCACTTGGGTTGCTTCCATATCTTTGCTTTTGTAAACAATGCTGCAACGAACATAGGTGTACATATATCTTTTCCAAATTCAAAATTATTTCTTCCTTATCAATCCTTACCTTTATTTCCTTTTCTTGTCTTAATTATATTAACTGGAACTTCCAGCATGATGATAAGTAGGTGTGGTGAAAAGGTATATACTTGCCTTACTCTCTGTCTTAGGGGGCAAGCATCTACTTGTTCATCATTATGCATGATGTTAACTATAGAGTTTTCTGTAAATATTCTTTATCGAGTTGAGGGTTTCCTCTATTCCTAGTTTACTCAGAGTTTTGTAATGTGTATTAAGTTTTTATCATGGATATTGGATTTTATCAGATTTTTTTCTGCATGTATTGTTAGGCTTATAGAATTTTTCTTCACTAGTATGTTGATATGATGGATTGCATTGAATGATTTTCAAATCCTGAACCATCCTCTTACACCTGTGGCAAATCTCATTCAGGTGGGTATGCGATTGTTGGATTTGATTAGCTAATATTTTGTTCATGATTTTTGCATCTTGGTCTGTAGTTTCCCTTTCTTATAATGTGTTCACCTGGTTTTGTTATTAGGGTTATGCCAGCTTCACAGAATGAGTTAGGAATGATACCTTCTTTTTCTATTTTCTAAAAATAAATACAGAAAATTTGTATCATATTTTTTGTAAGGGTTTGGTTAAAAGATTACCTACTTCTCCTCTGTGGATGTTGATGGATAATATCTTTCAAGGAACTGATCCATTTCATCTAAGTTATGAAATTTGTTTGCATAGAGTTGTTCACAAGATATTATTTTATTATCCTTTTACTGCCCATAAAATCAGTAGCAATGGTCCCATTTTCACTTATGATATTAGTAATTTGTGTTCTCTTTTTCTTGGTTATCTTGACTACATGTTTGTCAACTTTATTGATTTTGTATTTAATCAGCATTTGGTTTCATTGATTTTTCTATGTTGTTTTCCTCTTTTTAATTTTTATTGATTTCTGCTTTAATTTTTATCATATCTTCTGCTTGAAAAACTCTAAGGTAGAAGCTTAGATTGTTAACTTTAGATCTTTCTCAGTGTTATTAATTTCCCTCCAACTTTTACTTTCAGTACATTCCACAAGTTTTGGTAATTTGTATTTTCAGTTGTATCCAGTTCAAAATATTTTTTAATTACCTTGAGATTTCTTTGAACTATGTCTTATTGAGAAGTTTGTGGTCTAACCTTATAATTAATCACTTGCTGGCCTTATCACCCATCATTCTCTAATGGAGCCTACAATCCAGTCATTAAAAGATATTTTCCATTTCCCACACACACTGGACTATGTCTTGACTCTTCTCACTCATCTTCCTTTTAAGATCAGAGGAAGTACTGTCAGTCCTATCAGGTCTGACCTGCCCCAGCCCTGTGCTGCCCTGTGTAGACATGAACTCTTCTCCTTTTGTGACTATGGCACCGCTTGTGCAAGCCTGTCCTAGTGACTGACCCAGGGTGTGCCTGGCTGTGACTGCAGCCTGGGCCTCTCCTGGAATGCCCAGTCCTTAAGTGAACATGACAGACTGCAGAAATGGCCACGCATTTCTCCCACTCCTGGATTCACACTGCTCTGCAAGGTGATCTTGCTACTTTGCCCGTCAGGAGGTGGAATCCAGTTTTCCCATGCTGGAATCAGATCTCAGCCATGTAGCTTGACTTGGAAATGCAACACAAACAAACTCCACCCCTGAAGGCATTAAGGGTGAAATCCCTGTGTGAACAAGCATAGACAGCTAGAAAGAGAGACCACTTGGAGGAGAAAGTCACCCCAGCTGTTATTGAGCAGTTGTGAGATTTGCATGTGTGAGTGAAGCCACCCCAGACCTCCAGCCCTGCTGGGCCAGCCCAGACCAGAACTGCCCTGTGAACCCATAAATCACTCTGCAGTAGTTTGGTACACCACAAGTGCTAAGTGATAGAGCAAACTAGAAACCCCGTAGAAATTCCATTCATTTTGTTGGATGTCATGAACACTCAGAGAGTGCTAACAGAGTGGCCAGAAATGGTGAGAGCTGTGTCTTCAAGTTTATGCTATTAAAAGTCATATTCTTCAATGATGTACACTTCAGTGTTTCTACAAAAATATCTTTTTGTCTATAGGTTGCAATAGGAATGGGGCTGACTCCAGATAAACTCAGAGCCTTGAAATAGGGAAGGGCCAATCCTGAGGGGTCAGGTGCAAATTCCATATTCAGCCAAAAATTTAAGAAAACAGGCTTGTGCAGAGGGCACAGCATTTCAGTAACAGGACTTCATGGGGACAGTGACATCAAGTGCTGGTTAGAAAGGAGAGCAGCGATATTTCAGAGGAGAAATGGGAACCATACCAAGAAACAGAATCATGGAATTGATATGGAATAGATCTCCTTTTTAAATACACTAAATGATACTCACCTCCCAACTGTTGCACAGATATTCAACAATTTTTGCCCAATGGATAATTTTTTTGGTTGATTATTCCTAAGTGAGGAGATCATGTTCACATTGTTGATACCAAGATGTTTCTGAATAAGTCAATTTTATTTTGGAGTTTATCTTAGATTAATTCTAACTTGTTTAACAATAAAGAATATCAGGAATGCTGTTCTTAATAGTTGCTGCTCAGCTAAACCAAAGAAAAGGAACATTTTTCCTCTTAGTTTTCAGTATACCTCAGGTCTAAAATTCAGCTAACCTGAAATGAATCACAGTTTCCAAAGATATCCTCAAATAATTGTACTCTTTCTTGTGAATCTGAAAGCAAAATTTGTCCTCAGACATTTCAATTTGTTTTTGCCCAAGGGAATCAGTGATACATTATGAACCAAAACACATGAGAATTTCAGAAGAGTTCAGAAATTCTTTCATTTTACAGAAAAATATGCACTCTCCTTTGTGTTTGGCAGAACAAAACTGAAACTCTGGGGTGTGTTTAGTCTAAAGAAAATCAGCTGCCTGAATATATATGAACTATAACTACTTTATATAATATAAGCACCTGATGTCCTCGGGAAACGACATGACATAAATTGTTGATTGGTACACATTCCTGAAAGAGCTGAGGCATTTAATGGTGTCAGCACCCCTCTGAAGAAATAACAGACTTCACGTAACTAAGAGTATGAAGCTATTCAATATCAAGCATTTATTGAGCCCTTTGTCTTCTCTTATTTATTCAACAAATATTGAGTTAGCAGTTACTATGTACTAGATGCTGGAATGTGTTGCAAATAAGAGGAATATGGCCACTTGATTTTTTGGAATTAGTGAAAAACCAAAAAATAAACAAGTAAATAAAACTGAGACAAAAACATTCACCTTGATGGTATATGTAATAAATGAAATAAATAGGACATCGTGTTAGAGAAAACAAGAGGGGAGGGTTAGATGACCTCAGGTGATTCCTAGAGCAGACGGTATTAAAGCTGAGACAAAGCAGAAAGAAAAAATCACTAAGGAAAAGCCAATAAGCAGCAAGTGTGAAGGCCCAAACTGTGTTTAGAGAAGGAAAAAAATAATGGACCAAATATAAAAAGCACAAGAAAGAAAGACACAAGATAAATTTGCATGTGTTTGTGGATCAAAACTACTCTGGGACTGGCAGCCCAAAAGACAGAGTGTACCTTCTAAGATGGTGGACAAACTAGAAATGTGTCCAGGGCCAGAATGAAGAAGGCGTGCTGAAGGAGCCATTGGGGAAGGAGAACCCGCATGTAGCACCAGCAGCACAGGGAAGAAGGGCCCTGACACCCCTCTCCATGTCTCCCCAGGCTCTGCAGCCCCACCATGCCACCTGTGTTCAGGTGGCTCAGGAGACCGGTAGGCCCAGCTTCCGGCCATGGAGGCTCTGCCTCAAGGAAAATTACCCATTCTACCAGGCTGACCTCTCCCAAACCAGAGTGGCCACCCCCTTTCCTGATGAACTCCCGTGTCTCTTCACATCAGGGCCAAGGCCGCCTGGCCTGACCTCTGCCTCCAGGCTTCCACACTCCATCCTTCCTCCAGCATGCGCACGCCACCCAGCGTGTGCCAACAACAGTCTCGATGTTGCCCCTGTGAATGCTCTTTGCTTATTATCTTCCTCACCATTTGTGATTGCTTATCTTTCTGGCCGTAGAGGGCTCAAGACAACAAAACTATAGTATGCCTTAGAGCAGATGGCACAACAGAGTTAAGCTTAATATTAACAGATAACTCTTCGCTTTGGTCAGTGATTCAGTAATTCCTAAGCATCTCTTTATTTGAAGCCTAATTTGTCTATCACACTGGGAAGCAGAACTGAAACCCTGTGTCCAGCCACCACTACACCGTGTATGTGCCATGTTACAAAACCTGCCCCAGGTCCTATGAGTATGTGTGTTTACCCCCCAATGAACACATATGTGGGCATTAACCATGTCTCACACGCCAGGACCAGACACTGCCTATCTCAGCCTCACAGCAGACCGCCTTTAAGAGTGCCACCACACTGTAGGGTACTTGTGAATCCCGCCCCAAAAGAGCCCACACTGCTCTGAGCATTTTCACTGGGTTGGCCCACAGAATGTTAGCACATGGCCAGTTTAACCTCAAAGTTTGTGTTATCAACACAAAGTGGCAGAGTTAGGCCATCTTCGATTGCCTTGAACCCTGACATTGGCCTCCGAACTTTAGAATTCCATTTTCCTCTGGTCTAGATGGGTGTTGTCCACATTAAGCAAGTCTTCTGGCACTCAATCTTTTTTTCTCTGCTAAATTCTCCGATTTGAGAAGTCATCCTTATATGGCAATATTTTTGAAAACAGGGAAAGATGTACTGCACTACCTGTATGAATGTGTTCACACCCTACTGTGTAAAAAACACTTATAAAGTATCCTTTCTTTTTCCTAAATCACACATCTTACAGAAGCCCAGATATCTTCAGCTCTCTGAACAAGCAGTGCCTGACCTGGCTAGCTGGGAGAACCAGAAGCTTTGTGGACTGCTTTTCTGGTTCTCCCCACAGCATATGGTGCATACATACTTAACAAGTGATAGATCAGCATATGACTGATCCCAAATCAACTTTTTGCTAATTATGTGATTTCACTAGATAGCGTCATGAGTGTTGTACTAGTAAGAGGTTTCTTCTAAGCTGTTATTTACAAAGTTATACTGGTTCTATTTTGTGTTGTTTATTAATTTGTTTGTTTTACTGTAAGGAAGACATTCTTTACATGCCAACCAGTGAAGAGCCACAGACCCAAAGGACTGAAGAGAAATAAGAGGGCTGTAAAGCTCCTTCGTGGTGAGAAGCAGACTTCCCCCACCAGCCTACAAGCTTGAAGGTCCTCAGAAATCCTTAGCACATGGAAACCAAAACTGGAATACACCTTCTAGGCATGTGAACTTGGTCATGAATGATTAGGACAGTAAACAGGGTAAACCAGTCTTAAGAAGGAACCAAGAACTTAGGACTGACTATTGAGAAGAGTTGTAGGAGGCTGAAGTAATTCAGTTGAACACAAGCAGCTGTAATATGAATTCTAGAGCCACAGGAAGATGCTATGATTATTGTATAAATTGAATGTGAACGAAAGGGATGGGATAGCATCTTTTCTTTAAAAGAATAACTTCAACTATTTAGAGTGTTTGAACAATCCACAAACAGACCTATTTTGTGTAAAAATGTTAGTTACCTCCTTAACATTCTTTAAAAAGAAAATTCAGCATTCCCTCCTTGCTTAAAACAAATGTCTCTGTAGTCTCTTTCTTCAGCCTTGCACATAAGCACATCGGTCATGACCTTCCAACTTTCAATTTACTGGCATGCACTGATTTCTGTGTCAAAACAGGGAGTCATTGAAAATACTTTTATTCCCATTTATTCATAATATACAAAAGAGCCCACAATTGCCAAGGATCATATTTGTGAGCTAATTTTTCCAAAACTTTGGTTTTACTCAAGTTCAGTAAAGTCTCTAATCGTAATGTGTTCATTGGTTCCAGAAGTTCTTGATGGCTGAGTTGTTGATGTAAAGCTTCTCTTGCATCTATAGAATTTTTACAATTATTGATCAATTACATTTGAACATGAAAGGCAAACTGTTTTGTTTTTATTTTTCTCCAATTTAAAATTTTTATGGCAGGGGTTGGGGGATAGAAATGTGCATAAATATTCAAATGTTTTCAGATGAATGATCTGTTGCAAGCAACAATTGACCTTACTGAGAAATATTCAAATGAGTTTTGTGTAAAGGTTGACAGTGCTTTTAAAGATGAAGAATCACATTAGTTAAGGCAAACAAGAAGGCAAAAATAATCTATGAACACCATAACTTATTGTCAATCTTTCTGGCAACTTACAGCTATAGGAAATTTTCAAGGCCTTCAAAAGCATTTCTAGAAATCTTTCTGATTTGGGTGTTTTTCAGGAGACTGAATAAACAAAAACAAACAAACAAACATTCCAGAATGAGAAACAGATTCTGCAAACATTGTAACAGTTCTACTAGACATGGTGCTTTATATCTACTAGATACAGTGCTTCACATGGCAGAAAAACATTTACTGACATGGTTTACTGCATTTGGAAATTTATCGTTATTTACAAATGCCATATTAAAATGTTAGTTTGCCACAAAAGACTTTCCAAAAATAATTTATATGTATTAAATTACCCTAAAATACCCTTATAAGAAGACTACAAACCCATGGATAAAATTTTTGTTTTCCTGAAGCCTATCACTTAAAAGGAAAATTATCAACATCATTACAATGACAAAGGAATATATTCCTAAATAAACAGATGGAGTGTTATACATACACAGGCTTAAGCATTTCCTTGGGTAAATAAACTAAGCTCTTGGCACACAGTGGACTCTCATTGAGTATTTATTGAACTGTCAAACCAAGAGTCAGTTACACCACAGGAAGTGATACTCTTATTATAGTGTTATCAAATGGCCCAAAAATGACTTCTAAAAAAATCCAGGGAGAAAAATAACAAGTGGCAGAAATAAATTGGATTTGAATAATAAAACAAGTCACAGAAAATCACCTTACAGGAACTTTGAAAGCTTTGGAAAAAGTACTCTGGCAAATGAAAATTGCAGATCTTTTTCTGGTAAATACACTTTAAATTTCTTTCCAATTTAAACTATTATGGCCTGTCTAAATGTACAGGGAATGTCTACTAATTGGATTGGAACACATGCTTCTGAATATCCTATAACATTTAAAAATCAAAAAGTTTCTAAAAATCTACTGCCAGAGTAAAACGCTAGTGGGTTCATTTTTAGTGTATTATAAAATATTTATTTTGTTTTTTGGTATGATTGATTAGCAAAAAAGACATTTTGACCAAGGGAGCAGGTGATATTTTAGTCATTATACACAACCACACAGACAGTTGAGAGACCCCAAACTCGATTGCTCCTACCTACCAACCACATCCCTTACTGCAACAGGTTCAGCAATACAACTCCCCGGACAGCATCTGAAGCCACTAGCTGACACCCCACCTGTGGCACCAAAGCGTGCCCGGCCACGTATGATTGCCTAGTGTCCCAGCCATCAGGAGGGCAGAGCAATCAATCTATAGTATGCATTAGAGCTGAAGCCATACAGCGATAACGATGCCCATTTTTATGGGTAATTCTGAGCTTCAGTCAATGATCCAATAAACTTTATATTCCACCATATGTCCAATGAATTTTTAAGCTAGCTAAAAGCAACATGGCTAGTTAATATCAGGTTCATACCAGCCACAAACTTGTTCTGTGAGAATTTGTTATTTAGTTACTTTTTACATATACTCCTTTAACCTAATGTTTAAAATTCATGCCTATGTTTCCTATAGGTCCCAAAACTACCATTATACAACTATTTTTACTTGAAGAATGACTAGTCTGTTTCCATATTCATTAAATATATGCACTGACACGTACAAAAATGTATGTGTCTGCACACACTTAAGCATCTATACATACATTTACATTCACATCATGTGTATATATTGTATTATACATGTATGTATAGACATATATGTGTAATTTGCACAGCTTCTCTGTGACAGGTGTAGATGTGTAGTGCATGTATGTGTACATAGTCTCAATCTCATCTGAACCACAGAACATAGGAGATAATTTGACTGTTTTCTCAATTCTCCCAATCATGGTACCAAGAAAGAAGTTGATCCATTTCATACAAAGGATGCCCACAGGCATTAGTGCTTAATCCTCTTTCAATAACACAATTGAAAAGGGAAAAAATATTGCATATAAACATCCAACTTTCTTCATTATATAAAATGTGCTTGAAATGTATGTCTCTGCATATCCTTACTTAGTTATCCATATTTTGGTAAAAAGAAAGCATTCAGTTTCAAAAATTGCACTGAAGTTGTTTTCATTTCTTTAATATTGTAATTCAGGATGAATGTTAATAATCTAAAATATGAGATCAAGCAATTTAACTCACAGGTGTTTGTGGAGATGTTTTTACTGCTGAGAAGAAACAAGTCCATTAAAGTAGTTCACAGCTGAATGTATTTTCCAGTCACAAGTACTTATATCTCATCAAGGTTCAAAGTGTTATGTTTTCCATCAAAATACCTTTGTTATAATTTTAACAGGTGGAATACCTTTCTGATAATATTTTGATTAAGTGATTATATAGAGTATAGATTATATATATATAATGCCATTTACATTATTTTTGTTTTTATTTTTTATAAAGGAAACGCATTCAAAATTTATGAGTGGGTCTACTGATATTCAGGGCATAAAACAATACCTAACACCCTTTCACCAAAAATCAGTGTGAGCTTGAGGAAATGTGTGATTGTATTCTCTCTCCCAGAATTGCCCTTAATACCAAGGCGAAAAAAAGAGGCAAATAGAACTCCTAAGGGAAAAAAAAATGTTATTTGTTTATTGAGGAGATAAAATATTTCCTAAAGACAGGAAAGCAGCATATCCTGGGAATCAAAACACAGAGAAAAAACAAGCCAGCAACAGACCAGTGGGCCCATTTTATTAGCTGCATCTTCTGTTGCTGAAATAGTGTCTTACACACAGCATGCACACCTGTACTTGTGTACAATGTGTACTGTGTGGCTGGAAATTATACAAATGTGTACCGTGTGGCTAGAAATATTTTGTTAAAAAATAATAAGTAGCTATTAGGAAAGATAAAAGCTCTTTGCATAGTTAGGCATTCATCAAAATGGAAAGAAGCAAAATAGAGCTTTCTTATATGCCAAATAAAAGTTCCATTAGAGGTAATGCCAAAATTTACTCTGAAATTGAATCATTATACCTAACATTGAAATACAAATTAAGAGTTACTTTTTTTTTTCTAAGTTGCAATAATGTTAATCTATTTCTGCTTTACGATTATGTTTACTTTTCATTTGAACATTCTCCAGAAATACAGTTTCGCTGCCCTTAACATGGCAGGCTTGTGTATTTCATTTCCATGCTTACTGAAGTAAAGGGACTGAAACTTTTCAATAAGCATAAACCATGAGTTATTTGCAGTTACCACGTAAGAGATTCATGGCCAAAGTCAGTAATGACTATATTTTGAAAATCTGCCACACCAATGCCACTAAAAACATTTATATTGTTACAAGTATCACAAAGATCATTTGTAGTTCAAAATAGTTAAAAAAAAAAAAAAAGAAGGGGGGAGGTTGGGGGAGGAAGAAAGAAAAATTTCAAGCTGATATACAAAACACAAATTTAGTATCAATTGAATATGAGAATTCCTTTCCTCACAAGTATTTCTCAAAGAAAGAGCAGATTTACATGTAAAATATGAGTGCTAAATTCTTTCCCACATCCAATAGACTAACTGTCCTATGTTTTGAAATGCTAAGGCTTCAAAATTTAAATGTTCTGAAGTAAAAGAAAGGTACAACAATTTTAGAAATTTATGTTAATGGCCATTCATTTTTTTTCTGAACATTCTCTGTAAATTAGTTTATTTTCTATAAACTAAATAAATCCTTTCTCTATTTTCTACATGGTTGATTGTCTTTTGTTGATTTCTCAAGAACTCTTTGCATGTAAAAAAATAAACTTGCTTGTAATGTATTTATAATAGCTTTTCAAAGTTTGAAGCCTCTATTTTTGGTTTTATTATTGGTATCACGCAGATGTTTTAAAATTTTATGTAATGAAATTTATTGGCCAGTATCTAAAATTACATTAAAACCTTATTTTTTTCCTTAAGCTACTGTGGTTTTATATTAATGAATCTTTGGAGTTCATTTTACATTTCCAAATTATTATGTATTGTCACAACTATTGATGACATATTCATGTTTCCCTGTGATGACATAATCTGGGTCTATTTCTAGAACAATTACAATGGAAATATTTCAAATGTTGCTATTTCTAATGTTTTATTCTATGTGTAGTAGATTCTGCCCTATCAACATTTTTTACTATTGTTATGGTTATTTTCAGAAATTTTTTTTCTGGATATACCCTAGGAAACTTATTCAAATTCCAAAATGAAAATCCTTTGGATGTTTTTATTAACATCCAAGAACTCAATTTTACCATATTGACTTGACCCAAGAAAACGATTTGTCTTTCCACCTATCCATATCAACTTTTTTTAGCTCAATACATTTCAGAAGCACCCTTTCAGTTGAATGTCAGTGTTTCCATTAGACAATCATATCATAGACTGACCGTGATGTTTTGCCTCCTCTTTCTCTAATTTTAACTCAGAGCATTAAAAAATAACACCTATTTAGAATGTGTTTTTAAATAATGGTGGCAGTGAGTATTAGAGTAGCCTACTCTTAAGAATTATGACAGTTTTAGATTAGAGACTTTGGAAGGGCAGAAAAAGTAAGCAAAAGAATTCAGCAGACAGGCATAAACAAGGAAACAACAGTGACAAAATACTGCCATGGTGCTCAAGCTTTCTCTTAACGACAGATGAGTACTCTCACAAGCAGTAACTAAAAATATGACACTTTTAGATCTGTACCAAAACCAAAAAATGTGTATTTTTAATACTATAGTGAGCATATTAGGACCACTTTAAGAAGACTTCCCCAAAATCATAGTGAATGAGTATATTAATTTTCCAATCCCTAAAATTCATTATTAATATTTTTTAAAATTGCCTATACATTTAAGCTTCTAAACAGTTTTAGGTCATTATGTTTTTTTAAGACTATTAATTTCAAGCATTTCTACCATTTTAAGTATAAACAAACTACGCATGCATACATATACCCCTGCATGCAAACACACATGGATTCATATATCAGTTCATACATATCAAAATAGCTATTGTGATATCATCCTACACACAGCAAATGACTCCTCTCTGAGCTCACACAGTACCATTCTTGAATGAATTCTATTTTAGCAGAACTTTATGTAATGTTACATAAATAATCCATGTTAATTATAGGATAATTTGAAAATACAGATATTCACAAGGAAAGTTTAAAACACACTATTCAGAAGTAACTACTTAACATTGGTAAATATCGCCCGAAGTTTAGATAGAAGGACTCAGTGTTTGTAAATTGCCCAAGGTTAGTCAGTACTTAGTAATTTTCTTGTGATCTTGTATTATACCACATGAAATCCAAATATTCTTTCTAGGATACAATTATGATAGACATGATGACATATACTAAGTCAAAGGCAATGATTTTCTCTCATCATATGCACTCACAGGCAAAAAAATTAAACCTATTTTGTAGGAGTCAGGCAGTGAAATTTGGAATTATCAAATTGATGGGATAGTTGTATAGATTTTGCTAAAATATAAAGTCATACTGAATACTATTTTCCAGCTTTCCTGACCTTTCATAAAGCTTGGTCATGTGACAATATCTTGCCAATGGATATGCTCATGGCTTTATGTAATACAAAAAAAGAAAATGATAAAGGATCTAAGTTCAGTAATGTGAAATGCATACGTATCGTCATTATTGAATTTCTTAATATAAATATTCATTTATTAACTAGAGAATCACAAGGCCATGTATATAGGATAATATCGGTTAGCTAAATACATCTTAAAAACCAATGACAAAGATGAGGCTCTTAAATTATGACTTTGATAATAAATAACATTATTTTGTTAAATGTTGAAAAAAATAGAAATTAAAGTTAGATGTTCTTCCAAAAAAAATGCCTAATGCTGTCTGATTGTGAACTGTAAAATGATTGACATTCAGAAAACAAAAAATCTCAAGAAATTACTTACGTCTGTGGTGAGGAGCTAATGGGATTTTGCAGTTCAGATCATCATAGGATTTTAAACTTAAAGAGACCTTAAAAGTTATTTCACGTTGAAGGTCTTTATTTGTTTTGGCCTTAACAAAAGTGAACTAAATGAAGTGGGGGTCTATTTCTTATCACAGTGCATTTTCAAGGAAATGAACATGTGCGTGTCAGAGACGGCCTGCTAGTGACGTGGTCCCTCACATGCCATCAGGGAATGCTAGTGGATGAAGCCTCATCCTCATGGTTCTTGCACAGCTCAGTGACAAGAACAAAACATCAACAACTTTGGGAACATGCACTTGCTGCAGTTAGAAATAATACCCTCTTGTAAAGTAACTACACCAAAGGGCAAAGTTTTTAGGAAGACAAAACTAGCTTTCAACATCTAGAGCAGAACTTCCCAACAGAAATACAATATGAGCCAAGAATGTAAGTCACATAAATATATATAGTTTCTAATTTTCTAGTAGCTGCATTTAAAAAAAGTAAAAAGAGCCAGTTGAAATTAAATAAATATCTAACTCAATGCATCCGTATTATCATTCCAATGCCTAGTTAACACAAAATGTGTTAACAAGAAATTCTGTATTTTTCTTTCCAGATGTCTTTGTAATCTGAGCATATTTCACACTTACAGTACATCTCATTTCGGACTAGCCACTTTATCAAGGGGTCCATAGGCATATGAGGCTGGCATGAATGACTACCATGTTGGACAGCACAGTATGTTGCTTACATTACCCACAGCTCCCAAAATATTTTTCTTTCCTAAAAAACACTTTGTACCCCAGAAAACACTACCATCCCCTGGGTACAATTTACTAAAATTTATGTATTTAGGGTATTTTATTTCTGATAAACAAGCATGCTTAAAAATTTGTGGAATACAGTTTGCTTGATCATGTATCTAACTAGGCATATTTTATTCAATGTCCAGCCCTAATACCGTGTAGTCTGTTCTTCATGGTGGTGGGCCTGGCGATGAGAAGGGGCACATGTAGAACTTTCCTAAGTCATATTCAGCCCAAGGCATTCCACCTGCCAAAACAAACACTGCAGGCCATCTTCATGAGCAGACTGGCACTAATAGCAATAATTGGCATGATCTCATTTTCTTTGTTATCCTCAGGAGACTGACATCCCTAATTACCATTAAAAAGGTAACAAGAAGCCCAGTTATTCTTGACTCTTGGGCTGGTTGTTACCACCAAGACTCAGTTTTGTAGCCCCCACTGCCAGTAACTAATGGCAGATACTCAAAATTGTTGGAAAACTACTGCCCTATTAGGGGGAGTGCTTCCTCAACCCACCAATACCGCTCAGTACAGTAAGGAAGCAGGAGGACGCCTTTAGAGGTCAAAGTTTCTGTGTCACCTGGCTCATCTTCTCAGGGCACCACTTTCATTGCCTTCCAGGTTTTCTTTTTAATCATAATGCCACAAACATTAATAGGGCAAATTGAAAGAAAAAATGTTTGATTTAATGAGGCAAAAGGAAAGGATTTTTTCCTTCTCTGCTTTAAACCTCATTTTCTATGATTTTTGAATGAAGAAATACTCAAATTGATGAGATGCTTTCTCATGTCAGTTAACCCAGATTCCAGCCCTCTCCCAGTACTGCCAGTATTAACCTGAAAACTCTCAAGACTCCATTCTGTTAGCTATGCCTTCTTATAAATCCCCTTTTAAGGCTTTTATGGTTCTTGAAGGATTAATGACAACCTTGAAGGAGAGATGAGTGCACTACAAGAAGCACTAATAACATACCTTCTTTTTTACTAATATTTTGGAGTTTGAGTTTACCATCTGCAAAACTAAAAAAAAAGGTAGTGAATTAATAGCAATTGATCACAGTTGATTTGGGATTAAAATAAAATGATATATATGAAAAGAGAAGGCAAGAGGGAAGTTGAGTTGGTTATTTACAGACTATAAGAATTACAACAGGGGCAGGTGGTAAAGGACTATGCGGAATATGGGTTTCTCCAGGGGAAGGCAGCTCAAGAAGTCTAATGGGTGATGGTGTCCCCGAGACCAGGGGTCTTAGCCTCTGCTCTAGTGACATCAAGGCTGGATGACTCCATGTGGGAGTGTGCTGTTCTTCTAACTGCAGCACCCCTGGGCTCACTCCACTCGATGCCAGAGCACCCCTCCCCTAGGTGTGACAAACAGTCCGTGATGGGAGAAACCATCGGTGCTGACAACTTCTGTCCTGGAGTCTGGGGCCTGGAGAATGATCCCAGCTGTGGTCTTCAGTTTCCCAGCCTCAGTTTTCAGATTACAATGGCAGAGACTGTACTCACAGAGGAGAATGGTACACAGCAGTCACAGAGTTTGATTTGGTGTGCTAGGAGCCTACCATCTCACAAAATATGTGAAAGCAGAGGAGAAAAGCAGGGAGAATTGAGAGGCAGGAAGCAGGGAGCCCGGCTGATCAAGCCAGAGCAGATCCACGTGGTGAGAGCAGGAACAGAGTTGGTAAGAAATGGGAAACACATGCAACACAAACTACAACAGACCAGTGCAGGTGGAGGGATGAATCCGAGAGCAAGAATAGCAAGACAGAGATAGAACAAACCAGGAAGGGCTGAAGAGGAAAGATGAGTAAGAGAGAGAGGTAGAGAGAGAGAGAGAAAGAGAGAGAGAGAGAGAGAGAGAGTGTGTGTGTGTGTGTGTGAGAGAGAGAGAGAGAGTGTGTGTGTGTGTGTGTGTGTGTGTGTGTGAGAGAGAGAGAGAGAGAGTGTGTGTGTGTGTGTGTGTGTGAGAGAGAGAGAGAGAGAGAGAGAGAGAGTGTGTGTGTGTGTGTGTGTCTCCCAGAAGATGCTCTCTCTCTGATTTAAAGATCTCTTATTTCAACTTGTTCCTTATGAGGTTCAGGGAAGCTCCCAAAAACTTAGATGTACCAGGACTCTTATGGTATCACCAGATAGCCAACACCACCCCTGCACAAAAGGGGCGCTGCCACTCTGATGGCCATGGGGGGGCCCTGTCTTATGGGCTAGGGTGCCCCATGTTCTCAAAGCCCCATTTTTCACTCCTTTTTTACTCTTTGCCTAATGAAACTGAGTACAAGGTCACAGGGTATTGGCCTTCTTCAATAACCTCTTAATTTTTTCAATGCTGGGTTCTAGCCTCCAGCAATGGGTATAATGTTTTTAATTTAATTGAAGTAAAAGAAAAGGGAGCAGCAGGGTTTGTCCATTAACAGTTTGGCCAAAGGCCATCCCAATCTTTCTCAATCTCTTTAAACTAAATGCAAGCACATGGAATTTGAAAGCAGTATAATTGTAATTTACCCATTTCTTAAAATCAGCAATACTAAAAGATAGCATTTGGTCCTGCATATTCAGGTATTTTAATTTGCAAAAGAGTAATAGGAGGTACCCAAAAGTTATTGCAAATAAAACACATAAACACTCTATCAGTCTCTTTCAATTAACTTCAAAGTTAGAATTGCATTCTTCAAGTATGATGCTTTTCTATTGAGTGCCACAAGTTTCTTGGTTCTCTTGATACCACTAGAAACAGCAATACAAAAAGACTGCTGGATTTCCATCTTGTTTAAACATGTGCCACATAGTGGCTGGGAAGCCTAAGAAAATGTACCGTTAAAAAGATCATGACTCTGAATCAGTAAATACTGAAAAGAAATCTACAAAATGTTAGCAAGACACTATTCTCAAGTGTCGGGGCTTTGTTTTAAGTTTGATTGTTAATGTTTGAATTTTCTGTATTTCACAAGATTTTTGCAACAAATGCATTCATTTCATAATGAAACAAGCACACTTACTTAAAAATATAGAAGACACATGTGTTTAAGATATGCCTGCTAGATCTACTTCTTCTACCGACAATGGAAAGAGAAAAGAAAGCCAAGAGGGCTTGAAAATTGCCCTCTGTCCTTCTAACTCTAGTGGAAAACAAACATGCACACACAAACACACACACACACGAGTGAGGCGTCTTCTATTCCAGCCCTATTCAAACACAAAGGTTTCCAAGAGATTATGAAAGGTCTTTTGGAGAAAATTCCACTATTTTTAAATTCACTGCTTCTTCAGCTGCCAGGTTCCAGCCCCCCACTAAGTCACTGTGCAATGAAAATGGTCCTCTGAGCCCCCACGTGCTGCCTTTCTCTACGAAAGCTGCCAGTCACTGGGCCTCCAGATGGCAGCAGCAGGATAAAGGGCAAAGACCCCAGCAATTATCAAGGCAGAGAATGGGCCAAAGATAAGGAATACAAACAAGGAGAAGTGAGAAAGGTTAGGCCTTACAGTCTGAAAGCCAGCAGGTGTCGGCATTCAGGAAAAAGTCCATTTCCACAGACTTCCACAAATCAAACAGTCAGTGAGAAATTGAATAAAAACCTGCCTGACAGATTGACTGGGAAGAATCAGGATGGACCTGCAATGTAAGAACCAGATTCTCTACTGTCATTTCTATATTCCTTTGGAACACCTTATCTGCTTGTAAAGAAAAAGCCATAGTAGTAGGCCCAAACTGCCAGTCAGCCAGTCATATTTTAGCTCCACTTTCTCAGTTCACTGTGAAGTGAGTTCTCAGCTTAAAAGTTCCTGAGAATGCACATCCTGGTGGGAGGGCACCCCCTGAAAAGTCAGTGCCTGTGCCCCTGGGGAAGAGCAGGGCTCTGTAGAAGGGTGAATTTGAAGTCATGAACACACTGCTCTGGATAGGAACCCATCATTCCTAAAGAATGACAGTAAGTGCAGTGGTTAAAATGCAGTCTCTGGGCTCACACAGACTCGTTTGAAGCCCAGATCCAAATCTACCATCTCAGCTCACACAGTGGAGAAAATAATATGAAATAAAATGAAACGCTATGGCTCCCTATGTGGTCCCATAGGCAAGTGGACTAGGAAGGTGGTAGAGGCCCTGAGTCAGCCAGGTCAGCTCATGCTGTGCAATGAAGACTCCCCATAGCCATTCTTGCCTATCTGCAAGATTGCTGCAGCCCCTCACCAATGGCCAGGAAGAGAAACTGCCTGGTATGCTCAGTGGAGATATGCTGCATGGGAATCTGATCTCCATGCCCTTGCTAGAATTCCTTAGAAGAGTGGTTAACAATCCCAGTCCTTGCCTCCTCTCACACACAGACAGCATCAAAATGTGCACAGTCTGTTCTTTTAAGACACTAACCAGATGTATCCTTGATACACTGCTCTGATGTATTGATTAACAGACTCTCCTTCCTGCACATATCCCCTGTTGTTAAAAGCTTTATAAGCTGCTTTCAGACAAAGGGCTGTGGAGCTTGTATCTTTCCCCCTTCGCTAGGCGCTGGGTTCTCACAGTTGTAGATGTAGTCTGGCTGTTGTCCTGTGTCTTCTGGTCTCTCTTTTAGGGATTGTTGTATTTGTTGTATTTTCAAAATACCCAACTCTCCCTGGTCATGGTCCTCAGTAAGACTCTGAATACAAACAACAACAGCTGTGTTGATTTCAGTCCACAATAATAATGCCTTCCCCTCAACAACTGTTAGGAGGATAAAATTAGAATGGTCAGGTCCTTAATGAGTGCTCAAAAAATCTTGATGGATCTTATCAAAAGAATGGTAAGTTCTGGGTTCCAGCATCCTTTTACACAGGTGAAAGTTCCAGAAGCTCTCACATATTTAGGGAAATACTTTTAGAATTAGAAGCACAATCTGGAGTATATGATCTGTAATACAAAACAAACTTCAAACTTTTTGCTTTTAAAACCTATTTGTACTTTTAAGGGAACACCTGAAAATGTTGTTTTGGAACACAATGAAGATGTTACAAAGAAAAATTTTAATGGAAATGGCCATTGTACTGAAAGAAACAGCTGAAGACATATGGCTTATGGCCATATTTTTAAGATACATCTTGAAGGAGTTTTCTATATTTTGAAGGTTTCACAAACACCTGTAATCCTAAAGTACGGGAAGGAAAGAAGGGAAGGTTAAATACTCTCAATATGTGAGATGGAGAATAAAGAATTTTCCCAATTTGCTATATACACTATAGTTAATTCCCAGAGTGGTTATAGGCAACATATTATAAACATTTTCCTACAATATCTTTCTTGTAACTGACTGCTTTCTGGAATTCCAGATATTACAAAGCCTAATTCATGGGGTAACCATGACATCTATAAGTTTCCAGCTGAGACTTTCTTACAACTCAATCATTTAGAGAAACAAAAAAGGTTTTTCTGACAACTAAATAAATTACTTTTGTATTCTGCCTTAGGACAACATGTTTTTATTATTGAAAACTTCTAAAAAATGAAAATTAAATTGTTAAACAGCAATATAGGTTAACATTTAGGAGTTTAGCAATAGATTGGTTCATGAGTCATACTTTCCAGGATATTAATAATACACTGTAAAATGAACAAAAAAAATAATTTTCAGTCTTGCTAATTTCTCCTCTTAAAAAATCAGTAGAGAGCCAAGATGGCGATGTGAGTAGAGCAGTGGAAATCTCCTCCCAAAACCACATATATTTTGAAAATACAACAAATACAACAATCCCTAAAAGAGAGACCAGAAGACACAGGACAACAGCCAGACTACATCTACAACTGTGAGAACCCAGCGCCTAGCGAAGGGGGTAAGATACAAGCCCCAGCCCAGTGGGACCAGAGCACCCCACACCCCAGCTCCTGGCAGGAGGAGAGGAGTCGGAGCGGGGAGGGAGAGGGAGCCCAGGACTGCTAAACACCCAGCCCTAGCCATTTGCACCGGGAACGCAGACACACAGTGCGTGGGGTGCCAGATACTAGGGAAATGGGACAGTAAAACCTGTGAGCAAGTCCCTGCAGCCAGCGCCCCTGGGACAAAGAATAAGCGAGTGGTTTTTGAAAGGCTTAAAGGGACAAGGACCCCACAGCTGGATGGAAGCATCCCAGGACACACAGCCCAGCAGCTGGGAATCCAGGGGAACTCTGGACTCCCTAACCCCCTGGGCAGCAGCACAGCTCTGAGGCCCCTCATGGCAATAAATAGCCTCCTGCCCATTCCCCCTCCAATGCGGCTCTGCCATAGCAGAGCAGAAGCCTGAGATCGGTTACGCCCACAGCAACCACGGGGCTTACTCCCCAGCAGCGGGGCAAGAATCAGAGACCCCATCTGTGGGCAGCTGCCCAGAAAAAGCTGCTAGGGGTCGCCATTCTCCCAGGAGAGTAAGGCCACAAACTAGCAAGAAGGGATATTCTCCCAGCTAACAAACGTGCCAGCTCCCCACAACTACCTCTATCGCCATGAAAAGGCAGAAGAATTTGATTCAGACCAAATGACACAGGCAAACCCTGAGAAGGAGTTTGGAGAGAAAGAACAAACAAATCTCCCTGAAAAAGAATTCAAAATAAAGGTCATAACCATGCTGATGGAGCTGCAGAGAAAAATACAAGAGCTAACGGACACAGTAGGGATGGAGACTACAGAAATAAAACAATCTATGGAAGGACTTAAAAGCAGAATGGATGAGATGCAAGAGGCCATTGATGGAATAGAAACCAGAGAACAGAAATGCACAGAACCTAATGCAGAGAGAGAAATGATCTCCAGGCATGAAAGAATATTAAGAGAACTGTGTGACCAATCCAAAAGGAACAATATCTGCATTATAGGGGGACCAGAAGAAGAAGAGAGAGAAAAATGGACAGAAAGTGTATTTGAAGAAATAATTGCTGAAAACATCCCCAAACTGGGGGAGGAAATAGTTGCTCAGACCACAGAAGTACAAAGAACTCCCAACACAAGGGACCCAAGGAGAATAACACCAAGACACATAATAATTAAAATGGCAAAGATCAAGGACAAGGACAGAGTTTTAAAGGCAGCTAGAGAGAGGAAAAAGGTCACCTACAAAGGAAATATCAACAGGCTATCATTAGACTTCTCAACAGAAACCTTACAGGCCAGAAGAGAATGGCATGATATATTTAATGCAATGAAACAGAAGGGCCTTGAACCAAGAATAATATATCCAGCATAATTATCATTTAAATATGAAGGAGGGATTAAACAATTCCCAGACAAGCAAAAGCTGAGGAATTTGCCTCCCAAAACCACCTCTACAGGGTATTTTAGAGGGACTGCTCTAGATTGGAGCACTCCTAAGGCTAAACAAATGTCACCAGAGAAAATAAAATCACAGCAAAGAAAGCAGACCAAACAAATACTAACTAAAGGCAAAAAAATAAAATCAACTACCCCAAAAGCAGTCAAAGGAAACACAATATAGCACAGAATAAAACAACCAACATATAAAGAATGGAGGAGGAGGAATAAGAAGGGAGAGAAATAAAGAAACATCAGACAGTGTCTATAATAGCTAAATAAGTAAATGAAGTTAGACAGTAAGATACTAAAGAAGCTAACCTTGAAACTTTGGTAACCACGAATCTAAAGCCTGCAATGGCAATAAGTACATATCTTTCAATAATCACCCTAAATGTCAATGGACTGAATGCACCAATCAAAAGACACACAGTCATAGAATGGATAAAAGAGCAAGACCCATCTATATGCTGCTTACAAAAGACCCACCTCAAACCCAAAGACATGCAAAGACTAAAAGTCAATGGAAGGAAAAAGATATTTCATGCAAACAACAGGGAGAAAAAAGCAGGTGTTGCAGTACTAGTACCTAACAAAATAGACTTCAAAACAAAGAAAGTAACAAGAGATAAAGAAGGATATTACATAATGATAAAGGTCTCAGTACAACAAGAGGATATAACCATTCTAAATATATATACACCCAACACAGGAGCACCAGCATATGTGAAACAAATACTAACAGAATTAAAGGAGGAAATAGAATGCAATGCACTCATTTTTGGAGACTTCAACACACCACTCACTACAAAGGATAGATCCACCAGACAGAAAATAAGTAAGGACACAGAGGCACTGAACAGCACACTAGAACAGATGGACCTAATAGACATCTATAGAACTCTACATCCAAGAGCAACAGGATACACATTCCTATCAAGTGCACATGGAATATTCTCCAGAATAGACCACATACTAGGCCACAAAAAGAGCCTCAGTAAATTCCAAAAGATTGAAATTCTACCAACCAACTTTTCAGACCACAAAGGTATAAAAGTAGAAATAAATTCTACAAAGAAAACAAAAAGGCTCACAAACACATGGAGGCTTAAGAACATGCTTCTAAATAACCAATGGATCAATGACTAAATAAAAACAGAGATCAAGCAATGTATGGAAACAAATGACAATGACAACACAAACCCCCACTTCTGTGGGACACAGCAAAAGCAGTCTTAACAGGAAAGTATATAGCAATCCAGGCATATTTAAAGAAGGAAGAACAATCCCAAATAAATAGTCTAACATCACAATTAGTGAAATTGGAAAAAGAAGAACAAATGAGGCCTAAAGTCAGCAGAAGGAGGGACATAATAAAGATCAGAGAAGAAAGAAATAAAATTGAGAAGAATAAAACAATAGAAAAAATAAATGAAACCAAGATCTGGTTCTTTGAGAAAATAAACAAAATAGATAAGCCTCTAGTCAGACTTATTAAGAGAAAAAGAGAATCAACACACATTAATAGAATCAGAAACAAGAAAGGAAAAATCACGACTGACCCCACAGAAATACAAAGAATTATTATAGAATACTATGAAAACCTATATGCTAACAAGCTGGAAAACCTAGAAGAAATGGACAACTTCCTAGAAAAATACAAACTTCCAAGACTGACCAAGGAAGAAACACAAAATCTAAACAAACCAATTACAAGCAAAGAAATTGAATCGGTAATCAACAAACTACTCAAGAACAAAACCCTGGGGCCAGATGGATTTACCTTGGAATCTTATCAGACATACAGAGAAGATATAATACCCATTCTCCTTAAAGTTATCCAAAAAATAGGAGGGAATACTCCCAAATTCATTCTATGAAGTCAACATCACCCTAATACCAAAACCAGGCAAAGACCCCACCAAAAAAGAAAATTACAGACCAATATCCCTGGTGAACATTGATGCAAAAATACTCAACAAAATATTACCAAACCGAATTCAAAAATACATCAAAAGGATAATACACCATGACCAAGTGGGATTCATCCCAGGGATGCAAGGATGGTACAACATTCGAAAATCAATCAACATTATCCACCACATAAACAAAAAGAAAGACAAAAACCACATGATCATCTCCATAGATGCTGAAAAAGCATTCGACAAAATTCAACATCCATTCATGATAAAAACTCTCAGCAAAATGGGTATACAGGGCAAGTACCTCAACATAATACAGGCCATATATGATAAACCCACAGCCAGCATCATACTGAACAGCAAGAAGCTGAAAGCTTTTCCTCTGAGATCGGGTACAAGACAGGGATGCACACTCTCCCCAATGCTATTCAACATAGTACTGGAGGTCCTAGCCATGGCAATTCAACAAAACAAAGAAATACAAGGAATCCAGCTTGGTAAAGAAGAAGTTAACTGTCACTATTTGCAAATGACATGATATTGTACATAAAAAATCCTAAAGAATCCACTCCAAACTACTAGAACTAATATCGGAATTCAGCAAAGTTGCAGGATACAAAATGAACACACAGAAATCTGTGGCTTTCCTATACATTAACAGTGAACTAATAGAAAAACCAGGAAAATAATTCCATTCACAATTGCATCAAAAAAATAAAATACCTAGGAATAAACCTAACCAAGGAAGTGAAAGACCTATACCCTGAAAACTACAAGACATTCTTAAGAGAAATTAAAGAAGATACTATCAAATGGAAACTCATCCCATGCTCTTGCCTAGGAAGAATTAATATTGTCAAAATGGCCATCCAGCCTAAAGCAATCTACAGATTTAATGTAATCCCTATCAAATTACCAACAGCATTCTTCAACAAACTGGAAAAAATAGTTCTAAAATTCATATGGAACCACCAAAGACCCCGAATAGCCAAAGGAATCCTGAGAAGGAAAAATAAAGTGTGGGGGATCTCGCTCCCAAACTTCAAGCTCTACTAAAAAGCCACAGTAATCAATACAATTTGGTACTGGCACAAGAACAGAGTCACAGACCAGTGGAACAGAATAGAGTCTCCAGACATTAACCCAAACATATATGGTCAATTATATACGATAAAGGAGCCATGGACATACAATAGGGAAATGACAGCCTATTCAACAGCTGGTGTTGGCAAAATTGGACAGTTACATGTAAGAGAATGAAACTGGATAATTGTCTAACTCCATACACAAAATAAATTCAAAATGGATCAAAGACCTGAATGTAAGCCATGAAACCACAAAACTCTTAGAAAAAAACATAGGCAAAAGTCTCTTGGACATAAACATGAGTGACTTCTTCATGAACATATCTCTCCAGGCAAGGGAAACAAAAGCAAAAATGAACAAGTGGGACTATATCAAGCTGAAAAGCTTCTGTACAGCAAAGGACACCATCAATAGAACAAAGAGGTATACTACAGTATGGGAGGATATATTCATAAATGACAGATCTGATAAAGGATTGACATCCAAAATATATAAAGAGCTCATGCACCTCAACAAACAAAAAGCAAATGATCCAATTAAAAAATGGGCAGAGGAGCTGAACAGACAGTTCCTCAAAGAAGAAATTCAGATGGCCAACAGACACATGAAAAGATGCTCCACATCACTAGTCATCAGATAAATGAAAATTAAAACCACAATGAGGTATCACCTCACACCAGTAAGGATGGCCATCATCCAAAAGACAAACAGCAACAAATGTTGGTGAGGTTGTGAAGAAAGGGGAACCCTCCTACACTGCTGGTGGGAATGTAAATTGGTACAACCATTGTGGAAAGCAGTATGGAGGTTCCTCAAAAAGCTCAAAATAGAAATACCACTTGACCTAGGAATTCCACTCCTAGGAATTTACCCTAAGAACGCAGCAATCAAGTTTGAGAAAGACAGATGCACCCCTATGTTTATCGCAGCACTATTTACAATAGCCAAGAAATGGAATCAACCAAAGTGTCCATCAGTAGATGAATGGATAAAGAAGTTGTGGTACATATACACAATGGAATATTACTCAGCCATAAGAAGAAAACATATCCTACCATTTTCAACAACATGGATGGAGCTAGAGGGTATTATGCTCAGAAAAATAAACCAGGCGGAGAAAGACAAGTACCAAATGATTTCACTCATACGTGGAATATAAGAACAAAGGAAAAACTGAAGGAACAAAACAGCAGCAGACTCACAGAACCCAATAAAGGACTAACAGTTACCAAAGGGAAAGTGACTGGGGAGGATGGGTGGGAAGGGAGGTAGAAGGTGGGGGAAGAAGAAAGGGGGCCTTAAGATTAGCATGTATAATGTGGGGGTGGGGGTACGGGGAGGGCTGTACAGCACAGAGAAGACAAGTAATGATTTTACAGCATCTTACTACTCTGATGGAAAGTGACTACTGGGGTATGTGGGGGGGGACTTGGTGAAGGGGGGAGTCAAGTAAACATAATGTTCCTCATGTAATTGTAGATTAATGATACCAAAAATATATATATATCAAAAATAAATGAATAGAAAAATTAAAATGAGACTCTGAAAAAGAATTCAATTAACCATAGAGAAGGCAAGAATTGATGACAGAAGAACAGAAACAAATAGTAAATGGTCAACCTAAATCCAAATATATCAGTAATTATTTTAAATGTTAGGGAACTAAACACTCCAGTTAAGAGGCAGAGATTATTAGAATAGAAAACAATTCAAGACTCAACTTTTTGATATCTGAAAGAAACAAATTTTAAATATGACACAGATAGGATTAAACTAAATGATGGAAAACCATAGCTTAAGAAAGCTGGTGTGTCTATATATTAATTACAAATAAAGTAGATAATAAGACAAAGAGCACTACCAATAATAAAGGACACTTCACAGTGATTCAGGGCTAGTTCATCAGGGAAATGTAACATACATAATGAACATCAGCTTCAAAATACATTAAGCAAAAATTGGCAGACCTAAAGGGAGAAATGGACAAATCCACAGTAAGAGCTACAGATTCTATCAACTCTCTGGGCAATGACAGAACCACTAAACAAAGAAATCAGTACACAGAGGATCTGAATAATACTTTTCAACAACACTGAGGTAATTGATAGTTTATATAAAACTATACATCTGCAAAATACATATTCTTTTAAAGTGTATATGGAACATTTGCCATAACTTTAAGATGAGCCATAAAACAAGTCTCAAATTTCAAAAGTTGTAACTCTATAATATGTTCTCTGACAATAATGGAATTCAATTAAAGACCTTAAACTGTGGGGAAGCCATATATTCGGATAACCTCTCCTTGTCTATGAAACTCTTTTCTCCCTTTGCTTTTGTGAGATTTCACTTACTATTCTACTAAATTTTCTGTTACCTTTTCCAGGCATTTTTCTTACTACTACCTCTTCTAACTTGAGAAACATAACAAATTTCTTTTGTACATATGGACCTTTGCTATTTTCACTACATATTTGTTGACTGGTGGATTAAACTTCATGTTTAACATATCTTCATAATTAATGATTTCAACAATAACCTCAACACAGTCAGTGTAACTGATACAGAACAGCCATATAGTTTCTCCTAAAATCACCTCTCCTCTCAATTCTCCAGAATAACAGCACTCAAAACTTAGTCACATTTGATTTTCCCCTTTCCTTTAATGCTGTATCAAATCACTCAGTGCAGTATGAAAACTACTTGAGAAACTGAATTTGCCAAGAACAAATTTAGGTAATCTGTCAGCAGAATATTCTTTAAAGACCCTAAAACTCAATGGCATCCTCCATTCAAAAAATTAAAAATGTAAATATTATCATTTGGCCTCTGTGCAAGTAATGGTGCAGAGAGACCTTGACTTCACTAACAGCAATGTGGAATCAAGTGACAAATCAGATCTTTCCTTCACCAAAAACCGCTAGCCTTGTTAAATGTATGTTAAAGTAGTGCCTCTCAAATGAACTCTAGTGAAGACCAGTTCTGTTTGGTTTTTAATTTCCAATCAGTCATGAACAAACAAATGTATTTCATAAAATACAATAAAAATGAATTTCAAGAAAAATGAATTTTAAAAGACATATAAAATACAAGTTCAAATTTTATATTATTAAATTTGACATACAATAATTCTGTCAAATTCCTGTAAGTTTCTAAACTACTTGCTCTCACTTCTGGCACTCAGGCATGGCAGGCTGCTAACCAACAGTACTCAGCGTGGCACTGACTTGCAGACTACACTTGAAGCAGCCCTGCATTAAAGGGCTCACCACAAGATAAAAAATGTCTCAGTCCTAAACCTCAGCCAAACCTGGTATCTAATGAACATGAGAGATGAATTCCTGATATAAGGAATGAGATACAGAGTTGGGAATAAAATTTTTTGGAAGTAATACTTCCACACCAAAGCAGTGGGCAAAAGAGTCCCCATACACTCAAACTAAAACAAGTCTCTGAACTGCTTGCACAGGAAGATGTATGTGCATGTGTGTCCATGTCTGTATGTATATATGTGTGTAGGTGTGAATTAAACATCACAATTAATACAGCTAATGAAAATCCAAATTCATTTGGTGATATTTCTTTCTAAGGCTTTCTCCTGGAAATCTGTGGAAATACAGTTTTTATCTTATTATCTGACATGTTATGTAGGCCCTTGACTAAGCAAAGCCAGAAAGACAAAACTCACAAAATATGTAAAACTCTACATACAAGAAATATGATCTTCAATGTATTTCTCAGTCACAGCCTCAAAACATTCCAATTTATTTCGGTAACTGAAGATTGACAAGTCAGTTTAACCAATAGAATAACATTTGCAGAAAACTGGAGTTCAGCACCTGCTGTGAATAAGTGAGAATCACATTTTCAAAAATAAAATTCATCTAGACAAATGAGAAAAAAATAATTAGCAGCTGCTAAATTTGTTCAACTTACAGCAGCTCAGCAAGCTTCCTAAAGTCTTTCCCACAAAAATATCCTTCCTGAGTATCAGGATGTAGGCAAAAAATATATGACTAACCCGCCCTGAAACACCTTTATCAGTGAAATCTTGGTTTGGATATCTAAAGATGTTCTGATTTTCACTCCTCAGTATATTCATTCACACAATGTATTGTCCCAAATTTAGCCCAAGAGATTCCAAAAACTAGTATTTCTGCCAGTAGATTGGGTCTATTTAAATAATCTGAAATCCAAATTAGACAAAAGGAACCCAAAAATCAGCATAGTTTAGTTCCATACATAGTGCGCAAAAAAAAAATGCAGCTATAAATGAAGTTTAAACAAGATTTTTACATTTTGCTAAATATTAATAAAATATCATGCTGCCTTTTCTAAATCAGAAGTGCATTAGATCTTTGCCTAGTTTCCACATTAACTTAGCAATAATGTGATTTAAAGAGGTAGGAGATTTAAAGAGACAAACTGCTATTATTCTATGCTTTCAAGGAGAGAAAAGGCAGGGAAATAAATGGAGGTTGTAGATTTACTAGTGCCAGGCACTATGCCTTTAACTCACTGAATCCTTATCCAACCTTGAAGTAAGTACTACTAACCACCATTCACAGATGAAGAAATTAGCTACTCATGCCCCATGAGACTAGGCACAGTGCATTATAAAGTAGCCAAAGTCGATTTGATTAAGTCTTATTCGAAGGCACAGGGCTGTGGCGGGTGGTGACCCTTAGCATGAAGAGGAATTGGGGTGATTCAGTAACAGGACAGCTGAAGACTTGGGGTGTGTCCGCGAGCTCAGTGCCCACAACAGTAATAGAAGATTAACAAAGCAAGGGCTCCATTCTAGAGATCAAGCCTGCGCCTTCCAAAAGCAAATGGCCACAAATACCAGAACTATATCTTCAAGAGCCAGACTTCAGTGCCTCATTTATTCCCATAGCATTCACTTCAGGGTGGGAACAGAGGGGCAATAATCAATCCTTCTACAAGAACAAATTACTGACAATTCCAGAGGTTCTTTCTTCACTTGTTAAGATTTACCAACTCCTCTCCACCTCTGTACTTCTAAAATATTCTTATGCATCCTTAAAAGTCTCTTCAACCCTTCTCCTCTCTGAAGCTCTTCCTAAAATCCCTTATTCTTACCCTCTACCTCCTTTATATTAATCTTACCCTTGCACATCACTTATCATTGCACTGCAATGACATTTATTTATATAGTGTGTCTTCACTGAACTACAAGCTTTTCAATGTTAAGCAATATCGCAAGCATTTGGGTTCCCTAATGATTAGCATAATGCCTGGAATATTAAAGGCACTCAAACTTGTTTGTGAATTAAATTTAGCTCTAGCAATTATAGACTTTCAGAAGATCCTATTTCTATCAGTTTTCATCTTTATAAATAAATAAGAATGTGGAAAATGATCCAATGAAGAGAAAGAAAAAATACATTCAACTTAGCTACTAAAATACTTCAGAGTAGAATTTTATTAATACAACCTACTGATGTAAGAATTGATTATTTATCTGAACTAGACTGAAATTTACCTTGACAACTCATGTATACAGTTTGCTAGAAAAACAAACAGCAGAGCCAATACGGTGAGGCAGGGGAGGTTCCACATTTACCTATTTCTTAAGAGTAAACATCTCAAGGGTCACAGAGAAATTTTTACATGAAAAAGAACATTATTTTTTATAAGTAAGGATAATCAAAAGCAATTCTAATACACAGAGCATCACTTGGTCAACAGTTGACTGGCATTTATCATATCTAGCGATTCACACTTTTAGTTCACTTTCCACACTTTCCAACAGAAATTTCACTGAACTTCACTTCTCACTGCCTTTAACCACTCACTCAACCCTTTTAGGCAGCTAGGAAAAACAGGATTTAATGACTGCAGCTAGTATTTTCAGCAAAGGAAACTAAATTAATTCCTCTCTCACATGACCTATGGTTCCTCTTTGCATTGTTTTCCCTCCTTCTAATGCCACTGCTAACGTTCCTAAGAAAATGTACCCCGGAAAGAAAAAGAGATGACAGAGGGTTAAGAAGATGGCTTTACAGCCAGACAGATCTCACTGACATTCCAATCTTATTGCTCACTAACTGAGGAATATCTCCAGTCTTGGTTTCCTCATCTACAAAATAAAAATAATAATAGAATCCACTAGATGATCATGAAGATTAAATAAGACAAAGCATGAAAATCACTCATTAAATTGTAACAGTTATTATTCTCAGTCTCAAAGACAGGTTAGCTTGATGGTTACGAGCATGAGCCATCCCACCTGAATTTGAACTCTGCCACTTCCTAGCTATTTTGCAAATTAATTAACCTCTTGTGGCCTAATGCCCATTGCATGGTGTTCCTGGGTGATTAAATGCATAATTTAAAGCAATCAGAACAGTGCCAGACACAGAATAACCTCTTAGTAATCATCAGTTGCTATCATTACAATTAACTACAAACATCCAGAAAAGAGTCCTTACACATCAAATTTTGAGATTTAAAAGGTGACAAATGGTATGAATGAGCAATTGATAAAAATATTAAACAATGCTCAGCTTCAGTCATTATGAACAGAATACAAATTTAAAACATGACTTCATTTTTCACCTTTTTGTAACAATAGAAAGATAACATCAAATGCAAATGAAAGAATGGAAAAACACACTGATAATATACAGTTGATGGGAATATAAATTTGCACATTTTTGAAAGACGACTTACTTCATATATCAAAAGTGTAAAAAGTTTATTCTTTGACTCTGCCATTCCATCTTCAGAACTATATCCAACAGAAATATTCATCAAAGTGGGCAAACATATGTGAAAGACACTGGAAACACCCATATGCACATCAATAACATACTAGTTAAATAAACCACTTTACATCAACACAGATGTAAAGAATACTGAAGACCTACACATAAAAAAATGAAAACATACTCATTATATATAAGAAAGTTATAGGAAAGTATTTATAATATGATGCCTCTTCTATTCCTAAATATGAAGCAAAATCACACATCTACTTACATACTTATCTCTATGTACATAGAAAAAACTGCAAGAAAAGTGACTAACTTGGCAAATATGGTGTCTACACTATTTACATTTCTGCAATATGTCTGTACTTTTCATTTTTGATTTGTTGTTGTTTACTTAAAGACAGCAAAAGAACAAAGAATGGTGAAAAGCAGATTCTGAAGCCAATAACTTGGATTTGCACATTTACCACCTGCCAGCAACATGCCCTCTCTGCCTCAGTATCCCCATTTGTAAACTGAGAAAACCAATACTAATACTGACACTAATTTATTAACAATAACAACAATAACTGCCACATTGCACAGCTGTGGTGAGCATTAAGTAGTTAACAAATGGAAAACCTGAGGACAACACGTGGCCCAGAGTGAGCGATATATGAGAACTTCCCACTATTATTGAAAGACACTAGGTCAGCCAAGCTATCCCTCAGAAGCCCATTTAAATGCTAAGATGAACAACAAAATGATCTATAGACAATTATTATAATAAATACAGTTCACCCTTGAAGAACAAAGGTTTGAACTGCTCATGTCTACTTATACACCGATTTTTTTCAATAAATATATTGGAAAATTAGTTGAATATTTGTGACAATTTGAAAAAGTATTTTTTTCCTCTAGCTTACTTTGTTGTGAGAATACAGCATATAATACATGTAACATACAAAATATGTATAAACCTACTGTTTACATTATCAGAAAGTCTTCAGGTCAACAGAAGGGTACTACAACTTAAGTTTTTAAGTTTAAGACAGTCACAAGTTACCTGCTGATTTTGCACCTGGGTGGGGAACTGGGACCCCTACCCCCACACTGTTCCCGGATCAACTGCACACTGGTTGTGGGTAACCAATTAACAGTATTTTATTTCTGTGCTACAAATTCCTGATAGCCAAAAGACCAAGGATTTAGAGTTTAGCTCGGCTTCCGTCTTACCCTTAACTCCCTCACCTGTTTAACAGAAGAAGTTGACTTAGACAATCACTAAAATTCTCATATCCTAATTGGTAACTTAACTGTTTGAAGTAATTATAGATCATTACAGTTGCCTCAGAATTATACAGCTAGCCAGTCTCTTGGAACACACTGTAACAAAAAGGGACTTCCTCTATCTGAACATCATAAAACTGCATTTCCTTACAAGCATTCTGGACCTCATACATTTCCACCCCCACAATCCCACTCCCCATGCCATAAATAGAAATTAGTGATATTTTACTCTATGTTCACCAAGACTTCATAGCTTTACAACTACATGGAGAACAGGAAACTTTTCCCACCTGCTAAAAAGCTCTCAAATATACTCCACAGTGAAAATTCCTTGCACACACTGTAAAAAGCAAACAAAGAAAAAGTGCACAAAACACTTACACGGAATGCTGCAAGAATGATCTTGTCACTTTCTCTTTGACAGATTCTTGAAGGAGATCAGACAGAACTGCAATGATATTATAGCGCCGCAGGTGTTCACACATCTGAGGACTGAATGCCAAAAGCCATATTGAAAAAATTACAGTCATTGCCTGTCCTGCTTTCTTCTCTCACTCAGCAGGCAGAGATAAATCAGAGACCACTAGCTAGAGATACGCTCAGCTATTAGCCTCTCAACCCTACACTGAATCACATTTCCCATTTCCCCACCATTCTCCCCTCTCTTACTCAGGAGAGAGACTTCTTCCTACCCAAGACCCACAGCCCCAGCAAGGCCTGTATCCCATTCGTTCTGCACAACGTCCATAGAGCCAAGCCCTTCCTACATCTTCAGCCTCTTTTTGGTTGGTTTCCTCTCCTCAGCCTCTAAATATGCTTAAGTCCTTTCCCACCATAAGACTATACCTAAGCCTTTTACCAATCTCTGCATCTTTCTTCTTCCCAACACATGAAGGTTTCTTCAAAGAATCATCGCCATTAATATGGCAAATATGGGATCAACAGTGACCTGAAATTGCCAGTTTCAACAGTTTCTTTCACCTGAGAATCAGACCTCCATCTCCAACTACTTACTGGAAAGCCCTTTTCCCATTCTGCTCTCCATCTGAACTCCCCCCCCACCCCCCCCGCATGAAAGAAAGGCAGCAGGATAGCGTGATGGTTAAGGCTCTGGAATCATCTTGCCATGCTTAGCCATATACCAGCTATGTGACCTTGAATGAGCTTCCTACCTATAAAATGGGGATAACAGGACAAATCCCATGGGGTAGGGGTATAATTACATTAGTCAATATAGGAACATTCTCAGTGAAATAGTTTTTGTGCTGAGAAGAAACTGATTTCAAGGTACATGTCACATAATACTCAACAAATGTTTGCTGCTGCATCTACTATTGTGTTCTGATTTCTCCAGATGAAATTAATCACTGCCATGGTGCCACATATAAATCAGCCATTCTTGTTCTGTGTATGTATCTATCAGTCACTCCCACTAGACCAGAGAGCAAAAGAGAAGTTTGTTTTTTTATCTCAGCTCTTAAGCACAGTCCCTGGTTAATAACAGCACTTTAAAAATGTTTGTTTGCCAAATGAACAATTAAATATTCATTCCACTTGGTTTTTGGTTTCAGAAGAAAAAAAGGAGAACCTAAAGCTTTAAGAAGTGTTTTGTCCAAGTGAAGTCATTTTTGTTTCCTGCCTAGGAAAATAACATTTTTAAAAAATGACAAATACAGAAGCCCCCAAATTCCATGTTATCATTTCCTCTAAGCCGCTTTCCTTGATTTATAAAGAAAATGTACTATTATCCTCCATACTGTTCAATGCAAACACCAAGCTTGGGCTTCTCTTGCGATATGTATTTTTCATTTTGCTAGAATGTTCTATACTCTTAGCAGACACTATGACATTTGAAAAGTATTCTTGAAATGGCTGTAATTACTAATATAAAAATCCTGAAATCTCACAAAATATCAAAGACAAACTGAACAAGAAAAGAAAGGCAGATAAGTATCTGTTCTATCTTAGAGGGCATTATCAAGAACTACCAAACCTGATGAGGTAATACTTGAGGTGATCAAAAAATTGCTCCTTCCAAACAGAAATGTCACAAGAAAGAAATCAAAGAACATCTCTGTGCCTTCCCTTAGGACTGTAACAGAGCCTCGCCTTTCCCAGGTGACCTCTCCCTGGGCCTCCCTTACCTCTATGCTCAGAACTTCCAAGGAGGGTGCCTGTGTGATTAGGTATATGTACAAACTAGAAGTATGATTTGAGAAGTACTATGGAAGCTTGTCAATATTTGTGCCCATGATTTTTATGACCTGAGTTTTACATAAGATGCTTTGTACATATTTATGATAAACTATCCACTTCACATAGAACAGCATAAAAGAAAAAGTCATCCTTATCGCCTTCTTAGTACCACTGCTAAGATATAATCAGTATTAGTGGATTTCCATGTTACACTGCAGAAATTTTCTATGTGTATAATATGTACTTTTTTTAATATAATAAGGTTATACTATAACTTGCATTTGTAATTTTTTTTCATTTAATAAATCTTATAGAGATTCACTGCATTTTTAACAACTTAACTTATATAAATATTTAGATCCATGGTGCTTTCAACTTTAAAGAAGTATTCCTTAATTCAACAACATTTGTTGAGTTGGTTATATTATCTGATATGTGAAAGGAACTCCACTTTATTTTTAAATATACTGTACTTAGAATCCAACCAAAGGTGAGGGAGCCCATTTGTCTTTGCAGGTCTAGCAAACTGCTTGGCAGCTACAACCTCAGATGGCCTGCCCTGTGAGAAACTCATCAGGGATGTTAGGCCTGCATTGTTCTTGGTTCTTAACTATTCCCCAAAAAGGCCCTACAAATCTTTACTCAATATTCATGCAACAAATATTTATCAAGTGTCTACTATGTGCCAGACTTCTTACCCTGGGCACACAACCATGAACCAAACAGACCTCAGTCCCTTGCCTCAGGGAGCTTATAGTCTAATGGAGGAAGAGGAAAAGCATACACACAGAAGGCAGGGAAACTATAGAGCATATTGGAATCTGACAAGTTCAATGCATCAAAAATAATGTAAGAAAGGGAAACAGGAAATGCACAGAAGGAGACATGGGTGCTTCTTCAAACAGGATCTTTAAGGAGGGCCTTACTGCTGAAGACACAACTGACAGAACCCCAAAGGAAGATAAAAAAGCAAGCAATGCAGCAATTTAGGGGCGAAGTGTTTGTGCTGCAGTATGGCAGATCCAATTGGATGGATGAGGTCATCTCAAAATACATATTAAGGTGTCATGCACTACAGATACTACCCTCCTTTCCACAGCTGCTCTTTGCCATGTGACTCTCCCTCTTAATATTATCCAGTGACTTCCCATTGCCAAGAAAATCTTCTAAATCCTAAATGACCTCAAAAGCCCTGCACACTCCGGACCGGCCTGCTTCACAGCCCTCTCTCTGCAACTGCAACTCCTCCACCACTACAGGTTTTCCCACCTCTGGCCCTGTTTCTCCACACACACCTCTCAGAACCCAAGACGCAGGCCTCATCCCTCCACTTCCTCAAGAAAGCCTAGCAAACCTGGCCCCAGATGACATCCCCTCAGTATACACTCTCAAGGGACCTATGCTTCTCTTACAAGCATTGCCACAAGTGTATTAAAAAAATCCAAGTGTGTAGTCCCTTGTCTCATGCTGACCACCTGAGATACAATGCAGCCCTAGGAAGACAGGAGTCGTGCCCATGTTGTTCAGTGTTGTGCTTACAGCGCCATGCACTATACCTAGGAGGCCCTCAATAAATATTTCTGGAGTGAATGAGCAAACAAAAGAAATATAAACAAACTTCAAATCTTACACCAATTCCAAATAAATGGGTCTCTAATATAGTTCAATAATTAAGGTGGACCAAAATTTTATCCTGATAATCATCAATACTACAGAAATATATAAAACTTGGTACTATTTATTATCCTGTTTCTTTTTGGTATCTATTCTATGTAATTGCCTAATTTTTTTTAAGTCATCTCAGTTTGAGAACTAATATAAATTGCTAATCAATTTTGGCTGCACCTTATGTCATCCTATTTTACTAGAAAATATTTATGATAATAGAGCTCTCTTAGTCACAAAATATTGTTAAACTGTTAAAGTAATTTATCAAGAAACAAAAAACTACCTGTATTTAGACTGACAACAAAATACATACACACAAAAAAAGATGTTTTAGATACCCATTATACTATCTCCTGAATACTATTTGTTTAATGTCATTCAACTACAGTTTTTCTTTGATGTAGTTTTTCGCTTTTTTCAGTAATCAAAATGGATCTTTTAACCCCCACAACCAAAAAACTGTTCGAAAAGAAAAAAAGAACTTCTTTTAACACAATTTATTAATGCATATGATGTTTTTCAAAGCACTTTCAAACCAAAAATTGGAATTAAAAGGAAAATATTATGATACCCATCTTTTCAGATGAGGTACCCAAGATTTTAAAATGTGATATAACTTGTTGAGATTACAATAATGAGTTAATCTTGAATCTGCATCAGGAGCCTACTGCCTTCATGCCTGAGGGAGAGTTCTTTGTGCCACGTCAGACATCCTGGGCTGAGAATTGGCCACAACATGCACTCTCATTGCAGCAAACCTCAGTAATAGAGAAAAACTGTTTTATATCTACTTCTCAACATGTTTAAGAGAATATCATTTGGACAGACTATCCAATGTTGCTAAAAATGCAAATTCTTCTGTATAATGATGGAATAATCACATCATAAGGAAAAGAGTAACTAATAGAATTTACCTTTCTGCTGAATATGGTCTCAGAGACCCACATTCTTCAGAATTACAAAGTAATTCAAGAATTGAGGAATTATAAAGTAAGCAGGCAATACAAATAAACAAAACCTTCAGTGATATTGTACTAAAGTAAAAGTAATGATATAAAAATGCTCATAGACAAATTTTCAATGTTTCTCTCCCTAGTGCTGAGACTTAAGTACAAACTGAATGAGAAACAGTGAAAAACAATATTCACCTAAGTTTTGGAATTGCGGACACTTGAAAAAAAGCACTGTAGTAAAAAGTACCTGAGCCTAGACAGTGAAAATGCACAGCCCGTGGTGTCAGTGAAGCACCAAGTTAGAACTTTTCGATCACATAATTGACTAAAATAAATTCCAGAAGCCAGTTTTACATGAAATAAGAAGATTGCTGATTAACAGTCCCAAAAGTATTTAATGTTTCATGACTATTAAATGAATCTTTTCTCATAGAAAAAGTGAGCATGCACACATGTAAGTATGGTTTCTGCTTCTATCACAGACATTCACTTTTAAAAGTAACACAGGACAATCAGTATCAGTATCAGTAGGGCATTGAAACAACTGGAATTTTGTACTTTGTTGATGGATACATGAATTGGTTTAGAAAACCAATTGGCAATATCAATTAAAACTAAATTTGCATATGCCTTATAACCTAGCAATTCCATTTTAGAATTAACTGTCAAAGACATGTTATTATCATAACAACCAAAAACTAGAAGTAACCCAAATATCCGTTATCAAGGGAATAGATAAGATTCATTCAACAGATCACTACACAGCAATAAAAAGAAGGAAATACTGCTAAATGCAACATGAATGAATCTCATTGACACAATATTGTGCCAAAGAATTCAGACATCTAAGAGTTCATACTACATATAATTCCATTGTAATAGAGCTCAAGATCCGGAAAAGCTAATCTATGGTAATAGATGTCACGATAACGATAACTTTGTGGGATCCGAAATGAAGGAAGTTTTGAGTAGGAAGTTACATGACATAAATTCAATCAGCTGAACATTTAAAGTCTGTGCATTTTATGTAAGTTATGACATAAAGGTAAAAATGATTGAAGGAAGGGAAGGGACAAGGGGAAAGGTCTGCCTATCAGAAGTTTTACCAAATTATCTTTAGCAAATCGCTAAAACTCTTCCAAGTTGCTTTGTCAGCAATAAAGGAATATGATACCAGCCCTACCAAATATTTTTTTAAGTCTACTACTCAAATCTGACTCAAATCAGTTCTACAAAGCACAAAACAACTATAACATATATTATTATTATTTCATATTCAGGAACTAAAATACAATTCTTCTGAATTCTTCTGAAGTTATCTTATTAAAAGAAATCCTCTAGTCAATACTCATAAAATACCTAGATTAAATTAACTTAAAATAGTCTTAGACTTAGGTCTTACAAAAACAAGTATTTTTACTAATAATTTAGAAATTTAGAAATCTCCCTAAAGATTGCTTTCAGTATAATTAGCTTAGTCATATAATTCAATTACATGACCACTAGGACTCCTTATTACAGGGAAAAATTATTGTGAACTTGAGGAAATATTATTCGCTTTATAAATTACTGCTTTATATACAACTTCTAGGAACCTATCTAATGCATATTTTATATGACCTATTGTTACAAGAGCTATACTTTGAAAATGGTATGTAAAAAAAGTTGCATACTGAAATACTTTACCATGTAATTTTCTTTTGCATTGCCAGAACACAACTCCAGGCGATCCTTCCAAAACTCTGATTAGAAGAACAAAACTCACAGGTTCTTCTCTTTACTTCTTTTCTTAAGGTTCATTCTGTGTGCATATTTCAATGACCTCCAATGTTTAAAATGTGTTAATATTGCAATAAGAAGATAAAAGGTAATTGAACAATAAATACCATCCAAGAATTGCTTTAGATAAAGAACAATGCACTTGAAAACTGCACAGACATGTAATTGATTGTGAATTACTTTGGGTCCTCAGACTTTACAACTCACCAGCTAGAGCAGACTACATACAATTAAAGAACAGGCCTGAACTATCTGACTTACTGACACAGCCCATTCATTTCTGTTACCTGGCTGCACTTTTGATGAATTTATCAACAAAATAGTAAAGAAAAAAATCATTAAAGTACTCTACCTATTCTGGAAGATTGAAAAGTATCATATTAGCATAGCATTAAATTAAAAACAAAGCCAAACCAATAGAACAAACCCCATATTAACAAGGATATTAAAACTGCCACAGACCATTTAAGAAATTCAGCTAAAAGCCAAAAAAGCTGAATATTTTCTCTAGTTCTAAAGTGCTGTTAATTTTTTTCAGTCTTTTTATCTATTTTTTTATTTAACTTTATGTGGTACATATACACAATGGAATACTATTCAGCCGTAAGAAAGAAACAAATCCTACCATTTGCAACAACATGGATGGAGCTAGAGGGTATTATGCTCAGTGAAATAAGGCAGGCAGAGAAAGACAAGTACCAAATGATTTCCCTCATTTGTGGAGTATAACGACGAAGCAAAACTGAAGGAACAAAACAGCAGCAGACTCACAGACTCCAAGAGGAGACTAGTGGTTACCAAAAGGGAGGGGTGTGGGAGGGTGGGTGGGGAGTGAGAGAGAAGGGGATTGAGAGGTATTATGATTAGTACACATGGTGTCGGCGGGGTCATGGGGAAGACAGTGCAGCACAGAGAAGACAAGTAGTGACTCTGTGGCATCTTACTGCACTGATGGACAGTGACCTCAATGGGGCATGGGGGGGACTTGGTAATATGGGTGAATGTAGTAACCACATTTTCATGTGCAACCTTCATAAGAGTGGATGTATCTTGACAACATTAAGCTAAGTGAAAGAAGCCAGTCACAGATGACCACTTATTATATATTTTTTAAAATTCATTTGCATGAAATGGGTGGAAGAAACAGAAGGTAGATTAGCAGTTGCCAGAGGTTGGGAGCAGAGAGCAGGAATGAGGAATGACTGTTAATGTGTACAGGGTTTCTTTTTGAAGTGCTGAAAATGTTATAAAGTTAGATCATGGCAATGGCTGTACAACTCTGTAAAAACAGTAACACCCACTAAGCTGCAAATGGATGGATTTTATGGTATGTGAAATATATTTCAATAAAACCAGAAAGAAAAAACTAAATAAAATTGAAAGTTTTCTTCCTCACTCGAACATTCCATCATCATGGAAGTTCTAATGGGCAGAACTGCTCCAAAACAATAAAAGGCAGAATAAAATAAGCAATCAGGAGAAACTGGCAATCAAGTTTGTAACTACCAGTGAAACAATGTCCATCAGCAGTACCTAATGCAACCTGAATCTACAACAGAAATGGCAGAGAACAGGACACATTCAAATGGGGGAGCTAGGAGATACCCTGCTCCCCTACACACATGTGTAAGTGAAGCTGGACAGAGTAAAAAGAAACCAAAGAGAAACAAACCAATCCAAAATTCCTAGATTCTTTCCAAATCCTCCAAAGCTTGTGAGAGATCACAGTATCCTTCTTTGCTGCAGGGCACCAGCATGATGATTATCATCTGAGGCTGTGTGGCTTCCTCAAAAGAACGGAAGATTGGTCATTCACATTCAAGAGCCAGTAAAGGACCGGACAGTTTACGGTAAAGATATATGATTTGATACCATTTATTTTTACATTCAGGCAGAGACAGTACAATGCATTTTAAGGAAGCTCCATTTATGTAATATCATCTAAAAATAAATGTTTGTATGATCCACTCACAACTTACGATGTTTCTGTGGCATTTTAAAAGTTAAGACTCTTAGATCCTGCTAATTTCACATTTTGCATTGTAAAATTTTATCTATCTGTTTTATACTGACATCAGGTGGCAATATCACTTTGCAGACTGCTTTTCTATGCTCTCTTAAGCCTAGAGGTATTTTAAGATACAGTATTAATATGTTTAAGTCTGAGCAGGCTGTGGCACGTGATGAATGCCTGAAGAGCCAATTCCAGTTCAGCTGCCTCCAAAGGCAAACTGCCTCTGTGGAGTTTTTGCTACTCAGGAGCCAACGTTGGGCAAGCTGGTGTGACTTTCTGTACCACCTCACTGACCGTACCCAGGAAATGGTGCTTACAGTAAGACCTGTGTCACAGAGGCAGTGTGAACATGTCAAGATATTAAATGTAAAATGAGTAAAACAGTATAGAGCATGTAGTAAGGGCCCAGTAAATATTAATTACCAATTTAGATTCTCTTAGCACAATACAACTATCAAAAGAAGAGCTAATGACACCCTGCTCTCAACCTGTTTGAATCTGCTTTCCAAGTTGACAGCCATCTGGAAAAGTAAGAACCTTCAGGAAGAGGCGGTATGTTCGGGTTTGAAGGGCACTGAGAGAGGAAAGTGGGATTCAAGGTACTCTTTTCCTTACAATTACCCTCATCCTAATTCTATTTGGGATGTATGTGTATGAGTCAACCAGATAAACCACTTTGACTAAGGCACTGCCTGTTCAATTCATCAGTTTTGTTTTTCCAATATGCTTGGCAGGAAAGAGTAAAAATAAGGATGTCATGTCACCAGAAGTTACAACTCATTATATATATGCTTTAATAACTTAAAAACCCTTTACAAGCACTCAGATATGTTTATAAGACAACATAAGATTTTGAAAACACCTTTTAAAAAATATACCAGTAAGTCTAATACACAAATAAAACAATTTTTCAAAATTCGAACTGGTAGAAACTCAAATTATATGAAATAATGATTCCCAATTTAAACATCTGTTATGGCTGAATATCTAGACTTCTAATCCTCCACCTTCTTCCCCCACCTTGACCCCCAAATTACTTACCTAGTTCTATACTTTGTTCTGATTTCATTTCACAAGGCTAGTAGCCATTATCTGCAAACTATTTGCCAAATTATTCAACCTACTTTGAAAAGCCCTGCTCTTGGCTTTGAAAATGGGTTTTGCTGCCATCTACAGTCTCAGAGCATACATACAGGCATATTCCATGCAGATTATGGAAGTATCGGGAATTAATACGGACATTAAATAGCTTCTACAGAGCTTCTTTTGGTCTATTACAGACAGGTTGCAGACATTACCTTCTAAAAATGCTTTCCAGTTTCCCAGAGGTATTTCCAACAAATGAAGCTAGATGTATGTCACCTACATTTCTAGCTTTTTCTCCTCATATCTTTTTTCTCAACTGGCTCCAGTCACACCCTGTCCAATCCTTACTTGTCCAAACTTATTGCCTGCTCTTGAGATATGCTGAGTACAACAAAGATAAAACATTCCCAAATGGGAAGATAACTCTAACTAAGAAAGGAACTTGGGAAAATATGATTAGTTTTAACCTTCAAACCTTTAAACCTTTTGGCTCTAAAAAAATTGTGGGAGATACTGGCCCAACAGAGGTGATTAGGGGGTTCTGGCCACCTTGTAGCTCTACATAAAGCCTTGAGCAACATAGTACAAGTAACAAGTTTTAGTGTCATCAGATAACTGAACCGTTTTCTGGAACTGCAACACTGCTTGCTGCAGTGTTCACTATCTGTTAGATACTAGACAGTTTATCATACAACTGAAATGTGAAAAGAGTAACTTCATGATTATTCGCTCCAGTTGTGCATCTGAATTCAGACTCTTGCTTTGATTCTCAGGTCTGAGATAAAGTGACCTGAACAGAAGAGCAACAGGGAAGAGCAAGTCTTGTGTCTACCATAGAAAAAGTGACCAGTACAGACCATAAATATTTATATATAGCTTTTACAATACCATTAACCTAACTAGAAGTGATATTAAAATCCATAGATTTACACTGGGGGAACTAGTAAACATCTTTAGATTTTTAAATGACTCAAAAGAACTCATATTCATGGTGTTAGGAGGCCAGTGAATTAAGAAGGAATATACTTACATCACTTGAAGAGACTATTCCTGTTTCAACAGCGACACCGCTACCATGCAGTTTCTATTAAGAAATAAATAACTACTTATTAATTAGTTTTGTTTTTAATTTTATCCTTATTTATCAGCTTATGAAAGGGAGATAAGGAGTTTATAATTTTTTTCTAATCCTACTTAATGGAATATCATCAACTAATAAAAAGCATGGGGATGATATGAAATATTCTAAAAGGCATTACACTCTTACAGATTATAACTTAATAAATTACTTAAAATTGAACAATAAATTGAATACTGAGCTCCAGCTAAACTTCATTAGTGAAGTTATTGCAAATTTCCAAGTTTCAGGATCTACTTACTTGTTTTTCTAGTAAGATGACTGGCTTAGCTTGTCTACATTACATTCTGTGGCAAAGTTTTCAAAACAGGTGTGTAATAACGGGGAAATACTACATGGAACTTAAATTAGGTTATCCACAGCAATGCTAACAAGTTAGAATGAAAATCAAAATCTCACATGCTATGTAGGAATCACCAAAGAAATTCAAGGTAAAAAGTCAAAGGTTGAATTACAAGAGAAAAGTGGTAATGAATTTCTGCAAGGAAATTTTTATTTTGTTTTATTCAATAATCATTATCTACTGAGTGCCAGGCATGAGCCCCCATAACAACACACAATGCTACTTCCTCAAAAGTTACTATACAGTCAAAGAATAAAATACCCAAACTTTCTACTAATTTGGACTTTTGAAAGTTTATTTCTGTTAGAATCATGAATGTGATCCTTTTTATGAAGAAAACACTTGAGAGAGATCTTTCAGATTAAAGAAATATCACATGACATTTAAGCAAAGTAGCAAATAAAATCCCAAATTATCCTGTTCGATTCTTTAAACAAGTCTGTAATTTAATCCTGATAAAAGGCTATGGAAGATGCATCTGCCAACAGCAAGAGAGATGGTGCAACCCCGAGCCCAGCAGAAGCAGTGACCAGACATGCGCCTGGGCACCATGAAGACACCCTGCTGCAGAACTTGCAAAGGAGGAATGCCACACCAAAACTGAACAAAGCCAAAGACTTGGTGAGAAAAGAATGCACTAGACAGTTACAGAGGGGTCTGTAAGAATGGTTATCTAATACCAGTAAGCTCAACTCTAATGAAAACTGTTTTGGACATTGAAACATTTGCTTCCACTAGCGACTAAAGAGATTTCCCCAAGTACCGGACATGGTTTCAACCAGAGCTCATCATTCCAAAAGCAAGAAATCATCTGTGATGAGCAGTCTAAGATGAAACAACCCAAAATATTAGTAGCAAACTATGATATACATTCTTTCCTACCAATTTTCATTTTATGGATTCAGTTACAACAGAGCCTCATTACCACTAAACCATAAAGCTAACACTTAAAGCAGAAGGAAAAACTAATTTCAAAAAAGAAAAAAAGGGTGGTGGAGGGGCCTGGAGTTACCGATTTAACTAAGCATTTTGATCCCAAATAATACACACTTACAAATTTAAAATCTCATCTTCACACACCTATTTTTCTTGTTTGAAATACCTTGTTTTTGAAATACCTTGTTTTTGAAATAACCTCACAAACTCAGTAAAATCTGCACATTTGTGGGTCTTGCAAAAATACTGTTAAAAACTAAGCCAAAAGGTGTTAAAATTTATGCTGTCGACTAAAGAATACTTGATTTTGTTCAAATACTCCAAAACATCCCCATCAAACGTTAAAGGCAATTAGGCTTCCCCCAAAAAGGCAGGAAATAAGACAAAAAAATAAATTCAAGCAAAATGTCATGTCTCTCTTAGACCTCAAATTAAAATCAATTAAAATAACATCACCCAAAATCTAAATTACAACTTTTGAAAAATATTTCAAATAGACATTTATGTGTAATATAACACTAACAACATAGTAACTACCAGTATTACTTCTCCTGCTCCCAATTCCTCCATGTCTCCCCATCCCCACACCAAAATCTCATTCTCTTCTACCTTTTCTTCCCCAGAATACTCCTCCCCAACTCACGTTCATTTCAGTCCTTTTTATGAGGATCATTACACCAAGTGTCCCCTTACCACCTAATAGTCAGTCACTGGAAGCCTAAAAGAAATGTTCCACCTAGCCATCATAAGTGTCCCGTCTTTCCCTGTTCTAGGAAACCATGAAGACAAAAACTGAGAACCTGTCAATTTCCCCACCATTAAATTAGCAAGCTGTTTCCCTCTATGGAGTAGACCTAGAGAGAGACCTGAAAGCACCCAGACCACCAACAAGCAGGCTTCACACTTAGCCTTAGGCCTAAATGCTCCATCCCACAGTGATGCAGTGAAATCCTGAGGAGCTGCCACTGTATGAGACAACTAACTACCTTGCAGCTGGACCCAGGAGCTCTGGGCTTACCCTGGGGCACCTACAAGCCTGCTATGGACACTTGGCCAAGACTAGGCTAAGTGGATATATTAATGATCTATAGTGTTTCTGTCAGACAGTTTGAAACCCCCTGGTGACACCTAGAACTAGTCTGTCTCCTGGTGTAACTGGTTAGACAGCTTGGCCTGGTTATATGACCAGAGGACATAAAAGATCCCACCAGAAACATTTGGAGAGCTCTCCCAAAACCAAGACTTCTCACACAGACCTTGGTGGTTCAGGGTCCTGAGGCAGACGTGGGAGCCATGCCTGTGAGTCTCTCAGTCCGAAGCCTGCCTGCACTCTCTCTCCTGCAGCACTGTTTCTTCTCCTTTCTTATAAGCCTTACATGGTAAGCCTTATGTTATGTTTTTTGGAACTGTATGAGTGCGTTCAGTTCTCCAGCTGTGCGCTCTCGGCAGCCAGCTAGAAGACAGACAGTCCCAGCCCACTGGAAAGCATGAATGGAAAGTCCCAAATGACGGAAAGAACAGAAGTTAGAGTCAAGCCAAGGAAAGAAAAAGCAGTAGTCTGGCTTACTTATGAAGTTCAAAATGTCATTATTTTATCGTAATTTTTTTGTACAATGAATTTCACATAATCACTATAAATAGCTTCAGAATGTTATATTTTTTCAAAGATACTAAAGGAAATGTTTCTCACCTGTGAACTCAGATGAGTTTCCATCCAGTTGAAATAGTAATTTAAGTCACTACCTTCCATCAATTCTTTTCCCCAAGCTGCTAACTAGGCAATAATTCTTGCTGCCTGAAAAATAAGAAATACTTTTGATTGCTATATTGATTCTAAAAATCAGTTCATATACCTTAAAAACAAGGGCTCATATCTATTTTGCTGTATGATTTTAATAGTCAACTCCTCCAAAAATAGCATCTTAGTTTTCATTTTAAAAAATAAACTTTGAAACATAGTCAAAATGTATTTTTAAATATATCCATTAAACCAAACCAAAATAAATTGTAGTTTAGGAATTTCATAACATCCACTGTATTATTCTGAGTTTCAAAAGTAAAATTCATTGTAAAACAGCCAAAATCAAAAGAATAGAAAAATTTGTTTGGGTTTTTTTTGGGGGGCGGAAGGCCCTTTTAATGAATTTGTGAATGTTAACATTGAAAAATCTTCCTTAGAGGCAGATGTTCACCAAATCACTTGGCAGAGTTCTGAACAATCCCTATGGCAAACTGCCTGTCACTGTCTCATTCATTCTAAGCCCCTTGTGAGTTCTCACACTTAAAAATCTTTATTTGGTATAAAATATATCCTGCGTATTAAATAATCATCTCTCTTGATGTAAACAAATACCCTTTTCTAATTCAATTTCTCAAGTTTGTTAAACTACAAAACTCATCATAATGTTTAATTAAACAGGCAGTATAAACAGATGTATATCAAATCATGTGCCTTAAATATCTTATAACTTTATCTCAATTATACCTCAAATCTAGAAAAAATGCATATATACACACACAAAAAAAAATAGGCAGTATAAAATACTACGTCTCCACACACAAACCCAATCTAATATTAGTACTTTTTGAAAGTCACTCTATCCAAACTACAATTATTCAGCAATACTCAATCCTAGTAGAGAACAGATGGTTGAAGTTAGCTAACCCACAATAATTTCTGTGCTGGTAGACTGACGTTTGTTCATATGCTTAGATACAGCTGAGCCTGGCGACAGAGAAATGCTTTTAAGGTCAGTCCAACAGGCATTCGAATGTCCTGGCATATTGGGAATTCTACACCATGGAAGGCTAACATCAGCGCCTTGTCTCATTCACTGAGTTGCAACAAATGGAAGTTTTCTTGTGCTTAGCTAAGGGAATTTATAGATATTTTATCTAGTTTAAACTGATCTAACTTTCACAAAGTAGATCAGGATTCCTGTAAGGAAACTGGGATTGAAAATTATAGCCACAGAAACACAGCAAAATGGAAAAGACAAAGGAACAAGAGACTTCATGTGTCTACTCCTAGCAGAGGCTCTTCATCAGCACATGGCAAACCAATGACAGACTGACCCACAAAATGTAAAAGATTAGCCAAAAATAATCGAAGTCATAAAGAAAACATGGATTTGGCTGCATAATTAGTAATGGCGAACCTTACCCTAACTGTATATTTGGTCTTTAATAATTTGGCCTTTAATAGATTTTACTATAAGACTATCAAAATAGAAAAAAAACATGTATCCAGACAGTAAAAACAAGCCTCTACAATTTGAAAGAAAAAAAAACATTACTGGTTTTTTAAAAAGTATTCCTCAGAAGATTTAATTATATGGATAACTACTGAATCACTGTGCTTTTCAAACCAACATAAGGTTGTGTATCAACAATACTTCTATAAAAAGAAATTCCTTATAGTTTATTTCATGAGTCCCCCTTTTCATAAATGTTTTGTAAGATACACAGTACATGAATACACTAGTACATAAATGGATAGAGACATATATGGAGAGAGGAAGAACACACATGATCAGAGATGTTTCACTAACAGTAGTTCTTGATTTGAAAAATGTAAAGACCTCTACTGAAATGAGCAGCTTCAGGAGCACCCCAATGCAGCCCACTCCACACTGGGAATATAAAAGGCTGCACAAATATTTATTCCCTCAACCCTCCTTTCATACATTCTCCATAAGAGATTTTACAGTGTTAATTAAGGCTTCCAAAGATAGCCTTTCAGGTCAAGTTTAAAATAGCAGTTTAAGATATTAAAAAGCAATAATAATTACTTAACTAAAGTAAAAATTAAACATAGTGGTTGCTTCAAAGTAAAATTTAATTCTATAGTAAAATGCAGTTAATCCTGTCCCAGACCATCTAAAGCTGTTTGCTTATTTTACCAAAGGCTTTTAAGTTAGAGAACTAATTGGACATACCACACAACTTTAACTATCTCAGAGCAATCCTATCTCCTCTGCCTTTCCCATATCCCCACATTAATAACCACCAATAGGGAAACACCTCTTCGAAAAGTCAACAGCACAGCAATTACTCCTCTGGGAACCTGGAGGTTGCCAAATCCTAAAGGGCCCAGATGTGTTTCTTCCCTAAATCAGAAATTTGATCAATTCAAAATTTACCATATGTACAGTAAAGAAATCCTGGTGATTTAACATTGGCAGAAAGTAGGATTAGGCACTGTTCTTGCTACGTTTAGCATAGTCAAAGAAAATGCTCACACGCTGGTGATTTTCCTAAAAAAGAAAAGAAATCATATCACTAATCAGAATGCATTTTCCCAAAGAATGTATAATTGTGTGCTGCTTCTCAACCTTTCACTTTCAGTTCATTCATCAGTGTGTTTCCTTTTACCTGTGTGTATAAGATCTGTCTCTCAATTATGATTATGGGGCAGGGAGTGGCAAAGGGGGCGGAATAGATACTTTTTTAAATAAAATCACCTTTAATCACTATTATTTTAAATCAGGTGAGCCAGGATAACACAATCCAGCCCTACAAGGTATAGATAGTTACACTGCACCTCTGAATTGCCTGCCCTTCCTGACACTGCCTAACCTCCTCTAACCTGCTTCCACACAAACAAAATTGGAAGGGGGCTGTAAGACCACAGATTAGCTCAAGATGGAAGCATAAGCAGGAAGCACCTCAAACTACTTCCAAGAAGGCAAGGGAAAACAGGGAATAAGAAAAATATCAAATGTTCAAGGTTATTCCTAACATATGATTATAGAAAAATCAAGGCAAAGACAGAAAAAAGAAAGAAAGCATATCACACCAGCAAGTGGATACAGTATTTGAAAAATAATTCTTAGTTCAAATCATATAAACTCTACCTCTCACCTAAAATTTCTCTGCATATCACTCCCTGGAATCCACTCTCTGGTTCACTAAGTGTAAACAGCACTATTTGGCAAAAGCACAACATAAAGAATAGTTTTTCAGATCAACATTTACTACTTTTTAAATACACTGGTTTTAATTTTGGCCTGTGCTAAAAGATACTGTTTGAGGAATAAATTAACATCTCCTTAAGTAATGAATCATGACAGTTTAGAATAACAATTTAAATTACGATAGTGACTTTATCAAAAGATTCAAAATCATTAATTCCACTGGTGGATTATTTCCAAAGCTAAAATTGTAATCCTCGTACATGTAACCCTACGGACAGAAAGAGCAGAAACTATTTTATGTATTTTAAGACCCATCTTTCTTAACTAGTCCTTTGTGATTTCAATTCCTGCTTTAAAATTATACCTCCAAGCCATCATTATTGCTTCAGGCATGCAAATTACAACTTTAAGAGAACATGGATAAAGCCCTTTCTCTCAGAGGCAGCTAGCAATTGCTCTTGATATCCAAGTACAGAAAATATTTTAATCTTCAAAATTATGTATTAAAAACTAACACATGAGGGAAAATAAGCAATTCAGTCCAAAAGTACTCTACTCAGAAGTGTTAAAAATGAAATGACTGGATTAAAAACAGGAAAAAATGTAATTGTAATATTTTTTAAATAGTACATAGAATCAAACGATAGAGGTGTGTATAAATTTCTCAGTGTACCTAAAATTTTACCAATAAAACAGATTGTTAAAATACATTCAGTCAGTAGCTGAGGACAATGTCTACTACCAGAGTCTAAATCCCTCCACACATCCTTCATAAATACAGGTCAAGAAGCACAATTAAAACTATGTATCTGAAGATGTTCAACTTCAGATACCATTTTGATTAGCAAAAAATGAAATGCTTGACAATGCCCTCTGCTGGCAACGCTGTAGGGAAACAGGTATCTTCCCTACAGGTATCCCCCCTGTAGGGAAACAGGGGGACTGCAAAATTGAATGTTTGGCAATATCTTAACAACAGTACGTCGCTTTCTCTTACTCAGCAATTCTGTTTCTAATAATTTACCATGAAGTATGGTCCCAACAATATGAAAATACATTTGCACAAAGCTATTCTTTACTTCATTATTTCTAATTACAAGATATTTATAGCACTTTTCTCTCCCACATCTTATGAGCCTGCAATGGTAGCAGCTGTTCTCTGAGCTTCACAATGCCACCCAAGGGCAACAAGAAGAAAGATGACAGAAAGTTGGCCAAGAAAGACAAAGATCCAGTGAACAAATCTGAGGGCAAAGCCAAGGAGAAGTGGTCCAAAGGCAAAGTTTGAGACAAGTTCAATAATGTAACCTTGTTTGACAGAGCCACATATGATAATCTATATAAGGAACTTTGCAACTATAAAGCTTATAATCCTAGTGGTTGTCTCTGAGAGTGAAGATTCCTGGTTCCCTGGCCAGGGTAGTCTTTGGGAGCTCCTTAGTAGAGGATTTATGAATTAATACCAAAACAGAGCTCAAGTAATTTACACCAAAATCACCAAAGCTGAAGATGCCCCCACTGCTGATAAATATTCATGAACAGGTCTCACTAACTACACACTTTGAAAAACAAAGCTTTATTAAATCAAATATATGTGTGTGAACCAACCTCCATGTCCATTACATTGCAGGCTGATTAAGTAAACTATGGTACATCTAATAAAGGAGTACTTGTGTCTGTCAAAAAAGAATCTAGAAGCTCTCTCTGAACTGACAGGTAATTATTTCTGGCATATTTCATTAAGCAAAACAAGCAAAATGCAAGACACTATATGTAGAATGTATTTTTATATAAGAAAGAGGGAGAAATAATAAAATACATGTGTACCTGCCAGTCTCCTTTTGCAGAGAAAAAACAGGATAAACCAGAAATCTATGAAATTGGTTTCTTACAAAAGTAGGTAGGAATGTTGTGCAAGGGATGGGGTGAGTATTTGGTGACATTTTTCTGAGTATGCCTTTCTGTATAGTTTTGACCTCTGGAAGCATGTTACATAATCAAAAATAATAAAATACAATCAACAAGAAGGAGAAAAAAACTAAAGTAGAATATAAACAAAAACAAGTGAATCTAGCTGTATTTCAAGAAAAATAATATAAATAAACACTCTAAGAAATCTGAACAGAATACTCTGATTACAAACCCTCAGTTTAATGACAAAGTACTACAAACAAAAAAAATACCCCACTCTAGATAAAGTGCTTGTTTTTCACAGTTATATGGATCAGCAATTCTGAAACAATTGTCTTTGTATTATAGGGAAGAACAAAGGAGTCCATATACAGAGGGTAAGAGGAGCTCACAATCTCATTGTCACAGAAGAGAGTTATAGACATGGAAAGCGAGATGAGAAGAAGCTCTGTGGCACTGAGCTGAAATGAAACTGGAGATGGTGTGAACTCATGGTTTCTAATTTATACACATGTATAAAATTGAAGATATTCCTGAACATGCGCATGTGGTGTGTATGTACACATATATGTAAAAATAAAACCAAGGTCAAGAAATGTGTTGCACTCCTAAATACTAACAAAGAACCAGCAGAAAGAGAAATCAGGAAAACAACTCCATTTACAATCGCATCAAGAAGAATAAAGTACCTAGGAATAAACCTAATGAAGGATGTGAAAGACCTTTACTCTGAAAACTTAAGACACTTATGAGAGAAAGTAAAGAAGACACCAATAAATGTAAATCTATCCTGTGCTCATGGATAGGAAGAATTATATTGTCAAAATGGCCATCCTGCCCAAAGCAATTTATAGATTCAATGCAATCCCTACCAAAATAACAACAGCATTTTTCAGTGAATTACAACAAATAGTTCTAAAATTTATATGGAACCACAAAAGACCCCAAATAGCCAAATAAATCCTGAAAAAGAAGAACAAAGCTGTGGGGATTATGCTCCCTAGCTTCAAGCTTTACTACAAAGCTATAGTAATCAAAACAAGTTGGTACGGGCACAAGAACAGACCCATAGATCGATGGAATAGAATGGAGAGCCCAGATATAAACCCACACATATATGGTCAATTAATAAATGATAAAGGAGCCATGGATATACAATGGGAAAAAGATAGCCTCTTCAACAACTGGTGTTGAAAAGACTGGACAACTATATGTAAGAGAATGAAACTGGATTATTATCTAACTCCAAACACAAAAGTAAACTCAAAATGGATCAAAGACCTGAATGTAAGTCATGAAACCATAAAATTCTTAGAAGAAAACAGGCAAAAATCTCTTGAACGTAAACATGAGCATCTTTTTACTGAACACACCTCCTGAGGCAAGGGGAACAAAATAAAAAATGAACAAGTGGGACTACATCAAACTAAAAAGTTTCTGTACAGCAAAGGACACTATCAGCAGAACAAAAGGCATCCTACAGTATGGGAAAATATGTTCATAAATAACTCATCTGATGAGGGGAAAACATCCAAAATATATAAAGAATTCATATGGCTCAACACTCAAAAAACAAATAACCAGATTAAAAAATGGGCAGAGTACCTGAACAGACACTTCTCCAAAGAAGAAATACAGACGGCCAACTGGCACATGAAAAGATGATCCACATCATAATCATCAGGGAAATGCAAATTGAAACCACAATGAGATATCACCTCACACCAGTTAGGATGGCCACTATCCAAGACAAGAAATAACAAATGCTGGTGAGAATGCGGAGAAGTGAGAACCCTCCTACACTGTTGGTAGGAATGTAAGTTGGTGCAACCATTGTGGAAAGCAGTATGGTGGTTCCTCAAAAAACTAAAAAGAGAAATACCATTTGACCCAGGAATTTCACGCCTAGGAATACGAAATTACTCAAAGAAAACAAAATCCCTAATTCAAAAAGACATATGCACCCCTATGTTTATTGCTGCACTATTTGCAATAGCCAAGAAGATATGGATGCACTGAAATCTGCTGAATGACTAAGAGAGGAGGAGTCTTATCATTTGTAAATACATCTAGATAATCTGTAAGAGCATCTGGAAAGCCTCAAGTGACTCGCCCAGCTGGTGCTCAACAAAGAATTTGGAGGTATTGTGGAAAAAATACAGATTGATTACCTAACATCCTGGAAAATGACAAAAATATCCTGTTTGTGGACGTTCCCATTCTTACCACCATTAGCAAATTACAACCTATATAATGAAGAAGAATATATTACACACTAGAAGAGAACAAGTGCTGTAAGTGAAACCTTCCATACCTGCTGTTAGTGTGCAGTGCACAAAATAATGAAGTCACCAAATGCATTAAATAAAGGTCCACATACCTGCAGTGTATCATCCAACATGGTTAGTATGTACTGAACTGTCTGTTCTTTGGAGATATGAGTCATCAGATTTATAAATGTTTTAGCACACTAGAGAAAAAATTAAATTAATGTTAATTATTGTTTTCAATTGCAAATACTACATTTTAATGGAATTTCACTAAAATCTTATTTCTCTTGCAGGATTCAGAGTCCTATTAACTAGTAGATTTCAATTATAGAAAATGTACACCTTTTATACAAATATTGTGAAGTACAGGAGGATCATACTATAATTTGCATCAGATATTTGATTTTCAGTGATAAATTTCAAAATGTTTAGTTAATACATAGACAGAACTGGCCACTGTCAACTCTTGATTGCCCATGATAGCATAAAGTTACGTAGTTAGTAAAAAATCATCATTGGTTCTGAAATTTTTTTCCTTACTGGGAAGCACAACATGAGTGCAACAAGACCGCTGAGCTTGGAATCAGAAGGCTAGAGCCCGTCTCCACAATATGACTTACCAACTATGCTCTCTGGAATTCAACAAAAACTGGTGCCAACAATATGTTCCCTCCCAAATTTCCTGGGATTGTTGTGAGAATCAGACTGAGATGTACAAGAGCTCCTTTGGCCAATCAGGACCCGTATCAGAAAATCTGATGGTCAGTGGAATTACACCTTATTCTACAAAGAATTAAATGTGGAAATTAAAAAAAAATTTTTTTAAAGCTAAGCGACTTTAAAAACATCAAACATCTTGAAACATTGATTTCCCTTCTAGTGATCTATTCTAAAATGATTTTCAGAAATGAAGGATAGGTTGAATAAATTATTATATTCAATATAGCATTTTTTCCAAAATTAACAAAGAAAACCAGAAATCACTCAAATGTCTTCCAATGAAAAAGAATTTTTAAATTATGAGGCATACCCACAATGAAACATCACAGTCATTAAAAATGTTTTCTAAAATTTTTAATGACACAGGGAGGTATTCATCATATAATACTTATACTGATCACCTGACTGCCTTCAGTTTGAAGCATTTCTTACTTCTCATCAGGATTTCTTTTCATTTCAAACCTTTGAATGAACACACAATCTTCAGCAGAAATCATCTGCCCCCTAGAAAGTAAGAATAAATTGTTTTTTTTCAGTAAGAGTTGAATGGCCACTGTGAGCAAGTAATATAAGATTTTCCAGGTCATGTCCTCAGTAGTTAACCATCAGAGTCGACATACAGGCTCTAGCATCAGATAAATAAGTTCAAAGCCTAGCTCCACCACTTATTCATCACGCAACCTCTCAGGACCTACGTTAACTTATCTCCAAAATGGAAACAATAAGCATATTGCCTTTAAGGAGTTGAAATGAGGATGATATTAAATAATTAATATAAGATGGTTAGTGCAGAGCTTGGCCCACAGCAAGTACTCAATAAAATGTCATCTCTTAGCACTATCTAAAGAGGTAGTTCCCCCTGTGAAGCCAAACAATGTATTTGGCTTTCTAATCCAGTAAGACCAAAGCCACAATATAGGCACTCTACAATCATTTCCTCCAGTATATGTATTCGTTCCCTCCAGTTCAGGAAAATGTGATCCTTCTCATCTCTGAAAAAATTACCTCTCTGTCCTGATCCCCCATCCTCCCAACAATCAGCCAACACTGTCCTGTTTTCCTCCTACTTCTACCATTGGTTCTTCTTCAATGGCTCTTTGCTCTTCACACATTTTCTCCACACTTCAATCCTTGGAATCTTGCTTTTCTTTCTCAAAGTCTTTCTTTCTTTGAAATTCGGATCCAGACAGTCCTGCCTTCCCTTCTCTCCAAAAACATCTTCAACTATCTTCCATCTCACCATTTTCAAAACACAGCATCATAACTCTATAGCATTTTACTACGCTGATGGACACTGACAATAATGGGGAATGTGGTGGGGACTTGATAATGAGGGAGTCTAGTAACCACAGTGTTGCTCATGTGATTATATATTAATGATACCAAAAAAATTCTCATTAAAAAATACATTAAGAAAATTATGGTACTTGGAATTCTATCATCATCTCACTCACTGGAATTCTGTAACTGAGTTGCCTAACAGAATTTGGTTGATTGCTTAAACATCAGACAATTAAAAGGAAAATAAAAGCAGTCAAAACAGTTTGATTTCTCCTATGTGGGTTCTCCAAATGTCATGCCACTAGTCAAACCACTTTTCAAAAGCAGCAGAAGGAACTGTCATTAAAAAATGATCTAAGACTAGAGGAATTGTTACTGGAAATTCCCATGTAAAGGAAAAGGAGTGGGTGGGCTTAAATAAATAAATGTACATGGGCAGAGCCAGAGCATAGATGAATAAAGAAAGAAATGTTCTCCCAAGCCCACACATTAGCAGAGAGACAGGTTATGCCCAGGCTCATAAAGAGCTTGAGAATCTGGAGACACTTCTGTGAAGTCTGTGGGTCTGCAGCCCCTGCTCTGGCATCATTGAGGCTCATAGACGGGGTCTGGATATTGAAATTATGTGCACATTTTCCTGCACCTAGACTCAAGGGCAAGAGAGGATGCCTTCTACCCTGTAATCCAGAATTGTATAAAAAGAAGAACTGAGATGGTAACATGAAGATTTTCTTTAATAAAATTAATAAAATAGTATGTCCACAAAAAAAAGATAGCATCATAACAACTGAATCACCACCTTCCCCTCTAACTCACTGTGACCCTCCAGCTGTTCCAGTCATCAAGGATTCAAATGTGACACAGCAAACCCCTGACCCATCCTTCCTTATGAGAAGACCTGTCAGCAGAACAGCTTTGCTAGTCTCTGAGACTAGTCACTTCAGGAGAAAGATGGGCAATTTTAGACCATCACCATGCTGCGGTTGGGGTGGTCAGGGGTGGGTGGGGTACAGAATTTGAGTCAATCTAAGGAAGACTTCCAACTCCAGGTGTGAACTGGTCCTCCTCTGACCAGTTTCTACAGCAGTAAAATGGCCATTACAATAGTACCTGCCCTATTCCACTGAGTCCTTATAAGAAAACACAAGAAAAAGCACTTGGTGTATATAAACATAGAGTAAATGTAAGTTTTAAAAAAAAAACAAAAACATTCTTGTAATAGCCATCATTCAAATAGTATCAATTTATTTTTTTAACTCAGTAGCTCAAAAATCTACCCTTCCCCAGCCCCTAATCCTGAGGATGTTGAGGGACAAGTGTTTCACAAAACCTAACAAGAGAAATACTGAATTTGAAGCAAGTTTCCCAACATGCATATAGAAGTATGGTCCTTTTTTCAGAAGCTTTCTTGGATGAGTTCCCAGTGACAGGCCTCAAGATGAGAAGTGGTGTGCGGGTGATTTGTGAAGGAAGTGCTACCAGAGAGACCAGGGATGGAGTGGGCAACACAAGACGTGAAAGGGAAAGAGCCCAGCCAGGGTGTGGGCCAAGCCCCTGAAAGGACAGATCTCCTTAGGCACAGGGTGTGGTGCTCAGAGCTGCCCCTCCCCAAGGAAGCTGAACTTAAACACTTCCTGCCACCCCTGCCCACAAACCCACCCTCCTCCAAAGAAAACTTTTTTGTATTTAAATTCTTAGGGCTTTACTTTATGCCTTCTGGGTTTTGCATATAATATTACTATGTACTAAGTTATTTTATATACTGTTAATCTGCTTCTGGATTTTTCAATTCACTTTTCTGTCTTTCTTGTATCAGTTCTACAGTTTAAACACTATAACTTTGTTTTCATACATGCTCCATTTTTTTTTTAACTATTCTCATGCATTGATTTTTCCAACCATCGTTCCCTTACCAACCTAAAGGAGAATGTTCAGTCCTTCTCTTTCTAGCTCTCTGAGGCAGGTGACAACACGGCCTGTTCTTGACACTCTCTTCCTGAGAAGATTCTGGATTCTCCTGTCCTCCTCAGGCCATTCCTCTTTAGTTCTCTGTACCAACTCCTCCCCCACCCTATGCCTCAGGCTCTGGGGGAGGCCCTCTCTGTTCCACACCTCTTGGGCTCTCACTGAGGCCCCTCTAGCCTCTGTGCTAGTGCTTCAGCCTGAACTCCAGGCAGGCCTCCAACAGCCCCACTCACACGTGTGCATGGGCCTCTCCTCTCACAGATCACAGAGGCACTCAGACCCCACAGAGATGAGATCACTAACATATATCCACACTCACACTCCATGCCCAGCCTGCCTAGTGGGATGATGCAAGCAAAAAGAGGCATTTTGCCCCATTTCCATGGTGGCTAAGCACTGCACATACCAGTCCGGAAAGAATGTGCTCTGTACCCTGGGACAGACCAAGATTCCAAGGTCATTTTGTCTGGTTCTGGCCCCAAACAAATTAAATAATTTTTCACAAACCTGAACTCCCTACTTAAAACAAATTCATCCCCAGGATTGTTATGCTGTTCTGTAAAAGCACATCATAACCTTTGTAAATAGGATAATCATGTGAAAATCTGCCATTTTTCTACCATGAGAGAAGTGTACAATGAAGTTACACTTAATAACCTTATAATTGTGCAGCGTTCTTTTCCATTTAAACAATTGTGGTTTTTCAGAAAGAGAAATCAGGAAACAATTCCACCCACAACTGCATCAGAAAGAATAAAATACCCAGGAATAAACCTAACCAAGGAAGTGAAATACTTATACCCTGAAAACTACAAGACACTCATGAAAGAAATTAAAGAAGAAACCAATAAATGAAAAAAAATCACATGCTCGTGGAAAGGAAGAATATTGTCAAAATGGCCATCCCGCCTAAAGCAATCTACAGATTCAATGCAATCCCTATCAAAATACTGACAGCTTTCTTCAACAAACTAGAACAAATAGTTCTAAAATACATATGGAACCACGAAAGACCCCAAATAGCCAAAGCAAACCTGAGAAGGAAGAAGAAAGATGGGGGGATCTCGCTTCCCAACTTCAAGCTCTACTACAAAGCCACAGTAATCAAGAAAGTTTGGTACTGGCACAAGAACAGACCCACAGATGAGTGTAACAGAATAGAGAGTCCAGATATTGACCCAAATATAAATGGTTAATTAATATACAAAAAAGGAGCCATGGATATACACTGGGGACATGACAGCCTCTTCAACAGCTGGTGTTGGCAAAACTGGACAGCTACATGTAAGAGAATGAAACTGGATTATTGTCTAACCCCATACACAAAAGTTAACTCCAAATGGATCAAAGACCTGAATGTAAGTCATGAAACCATAAAACTCTTATAAAGAAACATAGGCAAAAATCTCTTGGACACAGACTTGAGCAGCTTCTGCATGAACATAACCCCCAGGCAAGGGAAACAAATGCAAAAATGAACAAGTGGGACTATATCAAGGTGAGAAGCTTCTATACAGCAAAGCACATCATCACTAGAACAAAAAGGCATCCTACAGTATGGGAGAATATATTCATAAATGACATATCCAATAAGGGGTTGACATTGAAATTATATAAAGAGCTCAGGCACCTCAACAAGAAAAAGCAACTAAGCCAATTAAAAAATGGGCAGAGGATCTGAACAGACACTTCCCCAAAGAAAAAATTCAGATGGCCAACAGGCACATGAAAAGATGCTCCACATTGCTAATCATCAGAGAAATGAAAATTAAAACCACAATGAGATATGATCTTACACCAGTTAGGATGGCCAACATCCAAAAGACAAACAACAGCAAATGTTGGTGAGGATGTGGAGAAAGGGGAACCCTCCTACACTGCTGGTGGGAATGTAAATTAGTTCAACCATTGTGGAAAGCAGTACGGAGATGCCTCAAAAAACTCGAAATAGAAATGCCATTTGACCTAGGAATTCCACTTCTAGAAATTTATGCTAAGAATGAAGTAGCCCAGTTTGAAAAAGACATATGTACCCCTATGTTTATCACAGCACTATTTATGATAGTCAAGAAATGGAAACTACCTAAGTGTCCATCAGTAGATGAATGGATAAAGAAGACATGGTACATACACACAATGGAATACTATTCAGCCATAAGAAGAAAACAAATCTTACTATTTGCAACAACATGGATGGAACTAGAGTGTTATGCTCAGTGAAATAAGCCAGGTGGAGAAAGACAAGTATTAAATGATTTCACTCATCTGTGGAGTGTAAAAACAAAGAAAAAACTGAAGGAACAAAACAGAAGCAGAGTCACAGAACCCAAGAATGGACTAACAGTTACCAAGGGAAAAGGGACTGGAGAGGATGGGTGGGAAGGGAGGGATAAGGGGGAAAAGGGAGCATTATGATTAGCACTCATAATGTAGTCAGGGGGACACGGGAAAGGCAGTGTAACACAGAGAAGACAAGCAATGATTCTATAGCTTCTTACTATGCTGATGGACAGTGACTTTAATGGGGTATGTGGTGGGGACTTAATAATAGGGGAAGTCTAGTACAAATAATTTTGTTCAAGTAATTGTACATTAACAATACCAATATAGATTTAAAAAATAATAATAATAATAATAATTGTGGTTTTTATTTGGCAAGCCATTCCTTCTGAAGTTTGACTTTCTTGCATTTGTTACAGTAACCTTTTTCTCTTCTTGTTTAAAGTTCTGTCTCTTAGTCTTCCTCTAACAGTTCCATAATCCAGCAGGTTAGGGGCTCTGGTCTCTTCTCTGCCAACTCACAACTAAGCAAGCACCAGTCCTAACAGTTGTTCTACCTGACGTCTTCTTCCTCTTGGCTTCCCTGCTTCTGGAGTAGCCCAGCCCTAAAGTAACAATCCACCAGCATGTTTCCTCACTTCCATTCCAACCCTCTTCCACATCCCTCTCACCTACTTACTACCAGTCAGCTTTCTCAGCACATATTCGATCATGCTACTCCTGTCAAATCAGTCAGACTGTGAAGTTCAATAGCAGTTCTGCCTAGCACCTAAGCAGAGGCAGTCAGTAAAAATCTTTTTAACCAACTAATTAAAATCTATGTGAACATGCACATGTTCATGAATATCTGAACAGCTATCTACTCATTTTTAAAATTAAGATAGGAAAACCTATATCACATCATAGTACTGTTATGAAAATAATACAAAATAGTTATGTTACTTACCAAGTATGTTACTTCCTTACTTTCTTTTCCACTTATATCCACCAGTTTCCCAACAAATACTTTACTTGGGATTTAATCAGCCAGTATTAACTGGCAGCCTACTCTAAGCCAGGCACCTTTAAGAACAGGTGATTCAGCCATGAATTACACCTTCCTCTTTGAGCTTGCATTCCAGTAGAGAAAACAGGAAATGCACAAACAAAAATAAATATTTTTTAATATACATACACATATATTATAATTTCAGAACTATACATTCCATGAAAAAAAACTGAAGCCAAGTAAGAAGCTAGAAAGTTGAAGAAAGGAAAGGATGCATTTTAGCTGGCTTACAGAGAAACCCTTTCTGAGGTAACCCGAATGAAGTGAGCCAAGTGATCTAAGGGAAGAATTCCAGAAACAGAATCCTAAGTCCAAAGACTCTGGAGCAGCAATAAGCTTGCTACGTGAGAAAGCGGAGACACAGCAGAGTGGTTAAAAGGTTGTGGGCAGGGTGGCATGATCTGATCGGTATTTTTGCAATGACTGTCACACATGTGTAGAGTTGCTGCTGTGGGGGAACAGGGTAAGCAGAGACTCCAGACAAGGGGCTGTAAGAGGAGAGCAGCACCCTTCTTACAAGGGTGTGATGTCAGCTGTCCCTAGGGGAGAGGCGGTGGAACCAGAGAAAAGCAGGCTAATCCAGGATGTGTTTTGGATGTAAAGCTAAAAGAATTTGTCAATGGACTGGAAATGGATTCTAAGGGAGGAGAAGATCGAGATGACTACTGGGTTTTTGGCCTCCAAAACTGGTAAAATATGAAGGTGCCACAAGGTGGCCTGCAGCAGCCTGGAGGAAGCCCCCCCAAACCACCTGGCACTCCCCAAGCACCGCATGTTCTCCCGAGGCTCAGCTCCCCTCCTGCAGTTTCCTTCCCCCCAGCGCCAGCTCCTCTGCTTGGACAACTACGAGTAGCTTTGGGTTCTGTGAAGATGTTCCTAGGGAATTATTTGCTTCCTCCTTTTGTTATCTGAGAAACTGTACATGTATCTCCATTTTAACACTTACCAAATTTATTATTTTTTTATTTAAAGATCAGATTCCTCATTTAGACTTCAAACTCAAGAGGAAGGATGCAATTTTATGTTTCTTGCATCCTCAGAGTAGTTTTACTAGATTCTAGTTTGACTGGAATAGAGTCACACCCATTAACTTAGGTCTAGCTTAATTATGAAGTTTAATTTAATATAAAAATATGGTTACACACTGTTATTTTCTTAATAACATGCTAATTTGTGAGGGACAAAACATACTGGCCTTCTGACTTTGGGGGACTCTTCCACAGGTTTTATTTAGCAGAATACGATGTGATATAAGATTCACTAATACTTCATGTGTCATGTCTAGTCCCCAACAATTTGTAGGCTCTTTTAGGGGACTCATGTTTCAAACCCACTAGTGTCCTCATAATAACTAACTCAACAGCAGGCACACAGTTAACAGTTGGTGAACATTTGTATATAAACATACAGCATAGAGGGATTTTATAAAAGAAAGTCACGAGATGGACAACAAAATAAAGGAGAGAAATAGGCAAAAGGGAGAATATGATTCCTGTAATATGCAACAGGAAGAAGAGATGAGAAAGCAACTAAAAATTTCCATGTAACTAAAAATGTTTCAATGTCATGCTAAGGATCTTGTGCCAGTCATCCAGTGCTTTACAATCAGTAACAACATTATTCTATTTAGGTTATAAACACTCAGGCTTCATAAACACAAAACTACTTGTCCTCTAGTCTAAATGCATTCTGGACTAAAATTAGGAAACTAACCCCAAAACCCTAATTTCACAGGGGATTTAAATAATTACACAGATACAGGTGAACAGAGGAAACATCAAAAAGTCCCTTACCCCTTGCCCGTGAGTCCACAGCCCCACAATAACCCAGTCCCATAAAGCAGGAATCCCTAAGTTATCTGAGATTCTTTTTCACCCTTATACATTAAATCTATCACTAAGACCTTCTCAAATCTATCCAATATTATCTATTCCAACAACAGAAATACTGCTACAACCTCTCCCTAGATCTAGACTTATCCACAAATTCACCCTCTACATTGCAAGCAGAAAAATCCAACCAAAAGGCAAATCTGATCCTCTAACTCCCACTTGAAACGTCAGTCATTTCTAATACCTCCAACAATGACTTTGATACTGTGCTTCTTGGGCCCAGATATAAACCGTGCACATATATGGTCAACTGATCTTCGACAAGGGTGCCAAGAACACAGAGTGGGGATAGGATAATCTCTTCAAAAAATGGTTTTGGAAAAACTCGACAGCCACATGCCAAAGAATGAAATTGGACTCTTTGCCATACACAAAAATCAACTCAAAATGGATTAAAGTCTTAAACATAGGACCTGAAACTATAAAACTCGTAGAAGTAAACATAGGAAAAAAGTTTATTGACATCGGCCTTGGCAATGACTTCTTGGATATGACACCAAAAACACAGGCAACAAAAGCAAAAATAGGCTAATGGGATTACATCAAACAAAAAAACTCTGCACAGCAAAGGAAACAACCAATATAGTGAAAAGGCAACCTACAGAATTAGAGAAAATAATTAGAAAGCATGTATCTGATAAAGGATTAATTTCCAAAATATGTAAAGAACTCCTACAAGTCAATAGCAAGAAAAATATCCCAATGAAAAATGGGCAAAGGACCTGAACAGACATTTCTACATAGAATAAAAATGGTAATATTGTCTCCAAGGTGGCAAAACGGTCCTTGAGGTGGGGAAGATAGTACAGTGGTCTGTGACTCAAAATAACTCAACCCTACCTGACAAAACTTTATCCCTTAGCATTTAACTTCTCTTGTTAGGGTGAAATTTAATTTTGTTTAATTTCAGTTGAATTTTTCTCTTTTGCCTGAGGAAATAACAAAGAAAAGGCTGAGAAACACTGCTTCAGATGAAGAAAAGGATTTCGGACTGTATTAATTTCCTAGGATTGCTGTAACAAGTTACCACAAACTTCAAGGCTAAAATACCCAGGGATTTCAGAAACTTACTTTTTCTCAGTTTGGGAGGCCAGAAGTCTAAAACCAAGGTGTCAGTCTCCCGAGACTCTGGGGAGAGAATCCAGTCCTTGCCACCTCCAGCTTCTGGTGGCTGACAGCCTTCATGAGCTCTCTACTGTCATAAGACATTGCTTCCTTCTCTTCTGTGCCTTATGAGGAAACCTGTCATTGGATTTAGCACCCACCTGAATAATTCAGATGATCTTCTCATATCGGGATCTTTCATTACATCTGCAAAGGCCCTTTTCCCTAATAAGGAAACATTCACAGGTTCCTAGCATTTGCTGTGGACATAGCTTTTAGGGGCACCATTCATTCACCACCCCGACAAATACAAATGCTAAGGGAGGCAAAGGTGGGAAACAGGGCATGGCCAAGTGCTGCCTAGACTGCTGCAGCCTGACTCCCTGATTTCCTGTGAGCTCATTTGTCAGCCAATTGGTCCTCGACAGTCTGCAATGTCATACGCAATCATGAAAGTAATAAACAAGGAGGCCACTGGACTGAGGTGGCTCTAATGCCCTGGTAGCCTACATTATGCAGAATCGATTGCCTGTAAATGCACGTGCCCTAGAAAGTGAAATTAAAACAGTCACAAACAGCCAACTAGGCTTTCCCAAATTAGGCAACTGCTTAAGCTATAGCCAATCAAATAGTTGCCTTGCTTTGCTTCTACATCTGCTCTATAAAAGCCTTTCCCTGAGCTCCTACCAATGGAGCAATTCGTGTTTGGTACCAGTTTGAATTGAAATATTGTTATCTTATGAGGGAAGGTTTTCAGGTAGAAGGATCTTGAGCACATTTAAAGGCTATTAGGAACCATTCAAATTATGCTCTAGACTATTTTATTGATTTGAAAAGATGTTAATATATTGACTGACATAGCTCATATTGGAAAAAAATTTATATATGTGTATATATACACATAGATAATATTCTGAAAGGACGTATACCAAAGTATGCTTATCAAAGTAGATAGAATAAAAGGTTTTTAATTTTAAAAAAGAAATAGGCAAAGGCCATTCCAGGCAAAAGAAAGAATGGTTCTTAGATTCTGAATGAGTCCCTACTGAATGAGTCTTGACTCTACTGAAAATCTTGTCATTTTTAAGATGAAAGTTTACCTCACAGAAAGTACAATGCAGAGCATGTGTCTCCATATGAACTGAGCAAAGCTGGTGATCAGACCTGCTGTGCATGTCATGTTCCCTGTCCCATGCCAGCAACTGACCTGTTGTGGGGCCAGTTTCATCAGGTTCCATAAAGCCCTCTTCTTTTCAGAGAGGCCCAAAGGCATGAAACAGAATCAGGAACGATGTGATGAAAAGAGAGGGAGCCGCTACACAGGCCACCTGGGACGGCTTTCCCCATGCACCATGGTGTTACTAGGCATCTCTCTGGTGGTGTAGGAGGCATTTGCTCTCTGGCAATATCTCCATTACATTATCTCTTCAACACACCTGTGGGTGATCTCATAATGATGGCATAATTATATGTGATAGCAAATGCAAGATACCCTTTGAGCCGCTTCATAATTTCTTTATAACTGAGCTCCAGATTTGCCACTTAGAAATGACAGAGGGGAAGTAAGATAAAACTGTATTGATGAAATAAAAATAATGTTAATAATTAATGCATTCATCAAATTAAGTCAGTATCCCGTATCTCTAACAATTTTTTCACTAGAATAGGATCATATTATGTATGGAGAAAATACACCACTTAGAAGTGATCAAAAGTAAAAAAAACTATGAAATTTCAAAAGATTTCTTCAGTTTAAAATATATGGAATGTTATAAGCATCATCACTTTCAATCTTTCCTATCCAAGTATGGATTGAACCTACATTTCCCATAGAAACAGATGAGTTTTAGTCAAAGGAAATCCTATTCCATAGATGAATATTTATAATGAAATACAACTGCCCCTATAGAAGATTATGCTACCAGCCTACCTTCAGCTGGACAAGGACTTTGAGAAATATTTGCAGCTCACTGAACAAATTATTAGTTTAAGGAAAGAATGGTTTTTCCATTCTCTTCCCTGCAATAGGAGTTTTCAGGAAGCTGACCTGTTTTGGACAAACAGTACCTCTGAGTATTGGCACCATGATGCCTTTTCAAAGTACTCTAACAGCCTCCAATTGCATCAGTATTGCCGAAGCAGGTCTAACATCCATTACACAGAACTACACTCAGGCTCTGTATGAGGACTCTAAATTTTTATGGCAACCAAGCTTTAGGACTTTCCAGGTAGGTTAATTTTATTCTACAGCACCATCAGTCCCATAAGGACAATCTCCCACAATTTCCAATTTGAAAAATATCGCCAGTGTGGTAGGTGGCTTCTACAAGTGGCTGTTAATAAGCTCATCTGCAGTGATTCATGACCTGTATCACCCTCTTCCTTGAATGTGGCCTAGACCTAGTGATTCCTCCTAAGGAGCAGAATACAGCAAAAGGAACGCATGTCACTTCAGTGATCAGGTTAGGAAAGCCTGTGGCTTCTGTCTTGCTGGCACTCTCTCAGCTCCTTCTCACTTGTTCACTCTGATGAAGCAAGCTGCCAAGTGGCAGGCTGCCCCACGGATAAGCCCATGTGATGGAGCTGAGGGCAGCCCTAGGCAGCAGCCAGCAAGGAATTGGTGCCCTTAGTCCACTAGCCTTCAAAGGAATAAATCTTAGCAACAACTGTAAGAGTGAGGCTGGGGGAGGATCCCTCCCCTTCAGAGCCTGGAGAGGGCTGCAGCCCCAGCTGACACTCCAGTCACAGCCTCGTGAGCACCCTGCACCAAGGACACGCTCACACTGCAGCAGCTCCTGTTCCTTTCAGATGACAGATGGTGTTGTCTTCACCCATTATGTTCTGGAGTATTTGTTATGGAACAATGGACAACTAACACAGTCACCAAAGCCACAAAACAATAATAAATAGTTAGCATTTAGCAAGAGTTTATTACATGCTGAGCACTTCAAAAGCCCTTTCCATGCTGCAAGTGCAAAGAAGCAGATCAAGCAAGTTATCACCAAATAGTAATAATATTCTCAAAATAAAATTTTTTTTATTTTAGGAAGTTATTAGACCATGTAATGAAGTATCTAGGGGTAGCTCTTCAGGGACAGTGGATTGCTCAAATGATGTCAGGAATCTGTTTTCTCCCTGCCTGCCTCTCAATTCTGCTTCTCAATGAGCTGGTTTCATTCTAGGCAGGTTTTATCCAAGTATTGGGAAATACAGGCACCAATGGCACCAGAACTACATTCTACCAGTTAGTAACTGTGGTGGAAAACAAGCACTGCTTTTCTAAATAGTTTTAGCAAAACTCCTGGAGCCAACTCACATTGGACAGTTGACATGCTTGAACTGGAGCAGACACAGTGGGCAGAGGGATAGAACTGGCCAGGCCTGGGCTGTGTTCACAGACCTGGGACTGGATACAGATCCAGCCCTATCCAAATCGCAGAGACTGAGAATGAGAGAGATGTATTTTCCCAAAGAAAAGAGGACATGAATGGTGGACAAGAGAAATAAATTCTGCTACATTCCCTTCTTGATAGCCCAGCATTCACACTTCACACACACACACACACACACACACACACACACACACACACACACACACACACACACCCCTTCCTTTTTTCCATATATACACTTTCAGAAATGCTCCCACTTAACATACATGAAATTCAAAAAGTACCCACTCATTCTAAGGGAAGACAACCAGGACCTTTCTGGTTACAGCATGGGGCTGCCAGCCTGGGCCTCAGGTGGTTTGCTGTCCTTGCGGTCTGGTGAATGTGTGGCTCCTCCAGGCTGCCTGTCCGTGGTTAAATGGTGCTCCTACCACAAACATGTTCTACACTCAGTGATGAGGAAAAACAAGGTGACTATCTGGATCCCTGACCTCCAGCAAAGACTGCCACTCCTGTCAGTGAAGTAAATGCTTTGCTCCAGGATCCGACCATGACTAAGTGTGCAGTCTGGAAACTGCCCTCCTCTGGATCTTCACAACTGCCTGAGGGGGGCCTCAGTGAGGATTTCCTCTCCAGACCTGCATATCTTCGGCCTCCTTTGCCTGAGGGAAGAGTGCTGGCTGAGCTTTGTCAGGCTTAGGGGTTGTCTGGCAATTCAGCTCCATTTACACTTGACTCACTCGGCTGCCAATCCATTTGTTTTCTACCACATTCTCATGAGTTAGAAATCAAGTCAGATTTTTGTAGATTAACAGTCCATTAACCTACTTCCTGCCACCACACACTGAAATGTTTGTGCTTCTTACACACACATCTCTCAGTTCTGTCGGTTACATTGACCCTTTAGGATATGTCCTTTTACTTGGGATAATGCAAAATAATTTAAATTTGTCAGTAAGTACTTTACTCAACTTTTGAAAAATTGTAAAATTCTTTGTCAAACAAACCCCTTACTGTGATCTCCAAGAAAGTTGTTTTACAGAGAATGCCAGAAAGGCCAATCAATGCTACTATACCATGATAGCACATAAATACACACACACACACACTTCATATATGAAAAAATTGTTTACTAGGATCTCACCAGCACTGGGTGTGCAACATTTTATGAGCAGACTTACTTCAAGTAATTAACAAATTTAACAAGATAAAAGAATTTTCAAATAAATGGTTTTAAGGAGAAAGAAGTTTCCAAAGACACAGAATTAAAGTATGGGGAAAATGCTAGGGAGAACTTAACAAATGTTCAAATGAAATGTTTCCTCCAAGGTTTGACACCAGAATAGAAGATGCAAAAATGAAAGTGGAGAACAAAAGAAAAGGGTTGGTGGGCTTAAATGACATCTTTAAAGAAAATGAGAAACAAAATGATTTGGTCTGCAATGTGCTCTGGCTTAGAGTAGGGAGACGTGGAGGCCAATCCCAAGTGTACTCCTTCATGTAGCCCTTGGACACATCACCTGATATCTCATGCACTTTTCCCCATTTACAAAATGAAGAAGACAAAATGGGCAGAAGGACAAGATAATCTTGATAGTTCCTTCCAGCTCCCAAAACTGCACAGGTCAATTTGAAACTACCTGTACCACCTATTCTATTTTCATTCTAAGAGTCCAGAACAAACACCAGGTCCCTAGACCCTCAGACCAGTGATAGTTCAACTATATCTTCACATTGCCCCCAGGGAACAGTTTTATAACTGTCAAGAGATTTATTGCCCTGCCCTGACACACTTGGTCACTTGAGGAAATTATTTCTCTTTTCATAAAAAATTTAACAGCTTTATTGAGAAAGAATTCACATACCATACAATTTACCCACTTAACATGTACAATTTAATGATTTTTAGTACATTCCAGGGTTGTGCAACCATCACTACAATCAGTCTCACTTGGCATGTTCTCAAGGGTCATCCTCATCATTTCTCAGTATTTCATCCCTCATGGCTGAAGCACATTCCATTGTACAGATAGGCCTCACTTTGTCTACTGAGTCACCAGTGGATGGGCCTGCAGGTTGATTCCGACTATTGGACATTTGTATGCAGGCCTTGTGAGAACACGTTTCACTTCTCATGCTTTGGTAGGAATCCAGGAGGGAATTCCTGGATCATAAGGTAACTCTATGTTGAACATTTTTAGGAACTACCAGGCTGTTTTCTGAAGTGGTTGCAACATTTCCCATTCTCACCACCAATGTATGAAAGTTCATTTCCCCACTTTTTATCTTTTTTTTTTTAATTAAAGCCAACCTATTGGGTGTGAAGGGGAATCTCATTGTGATTTTGACATACCTTCTCCTAATGGCTGATGTTGAGCATCCTGTCATATGCTTATTGGCCATTTGTGTATCTTCTTTGGAGAAATGTCTATTAAGACACATCACTCATTTTTAACTGTTTTTTTTTATTTGGGAGAATTATTGCTATGTTCTGGATACAAGTCCCTTATTATGTACATAAAATCTGCAGTATTTTCTCCTATTTTGTAGGTTGTCTTTTCACTTTCTTGATGATGTCCTTTGAAGAAAAACTTTTCATTTTGATGAAGTCCAGTTTACCTAGTGTTTTTTTTGTCACCTGTACTTTTGGTATTGTTATCTAAGAAGGTTTTGCCTAATCCCAGGTCAAAAAATTTTATTCCTGTGTGTCCTTCTAAGTTTTCATAGTTTCAGCTCCTAAATTTAGGTCTATGATTCATTTTGAGTTAATTTTTTTATGTAGCATGATATATATAGAGGTCCAACTTCCTTTTTATGCCTGTCGCTATCCAGGAGTTCCAGTACCACTTGTTGAAAAGACAATTACTTCCCCATTGAGTTGTTTTGGCTCCTTGTAAAAAAAATCAAAGGACCATTACTGTATGGATTTATTTCTGGGCTCTCAATTCTATTTTGTTTATCTATATATCTATCCTTAGACCAGCACCACAGTCTTCATTTTATACCTTTATAGTAATTTCTAAGTTAGGAAGTGTGAATCCTCCAACTTTGTTCTTTTTTTTTTCTTTTTGAGATTGTTGTACATATTCTGGGTCCCTCAGAATCTCATATGAATTTAAGAATAAACCTGTCAATTCCTGCAAAATAATAATTGCTGGAATGTTGATAAGGATTGTGCTCATTTTGCATATCAGTTTTAAGAGCCTGGGATCATTTTATGAAAGGAAAATTCTCCAGTTCATAGTCCCCAGTAATATATACCTGAGGGCCTTACATCTGTGCCCCCAGACCCAGCAGAGGCTACCTCAGCATTAGATACCTCTTGAGAAAAAATTTTTATGTTCTACCTTTTTATACTCTGTTAATAATTGTACTTTCTTATGCATTTTACAAATATGAAGTGTGATGTTAGAAGATCGATAATTCTTGTCTTAATTACTTGATGACTAAGTTACCTCATAAGAAAGTTGCCTTAACTGATTCTACATGCCATAAGTAAAAAAGTGTAATAATCCTTGGGCTTAAGTTTGGATATCAATTTAGCACACATTTCAAGCCACAAAGCTGACTGCTAAAAAAAAATGACCATTTAAGAAACTGAGATAGATAAGGCAGATCATCCACCTCTCGATTGCATAGCTCAAGATTGCCAAGATTCCCTATTATGCACCACTAATACAGAATTTTGCCAAGCAGCCTATTTCTTTTATCATTATATACTAAGCAATAGATCACTTGAATCATCTTTTGGTTTGGATTTAGAATTAAATTTGAATTAGAATACATTACTACCTGTAGAGGGCAGTCATAACATACCTAGACATTCAAAATCAGAGGTTCAACCTGGAATAGAACATTAGAGATCTGTGGATAAGCAGCTGATCCACAAACCATATAATCCTTTTGCTTTGATTAATGTAACTTTCCAGGGAGGCCTCTAGCAAATGGAGAGATGGCCCAGCACCAACCCAACAAGGAGAAATAGACTGCCACTGGGCTAGTGTTAAATCATGGTACAGGACTCATTTGGAGCCTTTATTGTAAGAACATACCCAGGCTTTCCCAAGACAACCAAGAGTGCCTCCAGAAACAATTCTCCAGTCAATTTATATGGAAGCAATTTCTGCCCCTGCCCAGGGCTATAATGCAAACATTCACCAAACCATGGAAAATGAAGAAGGCATCAAGGCTGTTCATGATGTCAAGGTAAGATGATCTCCCCAATCCATGATCCTTTCTCGACAAGGAAAGGATTTATCCAAAAAGAATATAAAACCATAAACAAGGTTTAGTGCCACTGCTCACTTTATCTTATTGACGGTTTGTCAAAATGTTTTCAGACCAATCCCAAGAGAAAAATTAGAACCTTGATGATAATTACGTGATATGCCCAGTTTCCTCCAACCTAAACAGTTTCCCTCTACCAAGACAATTATTTATCTATTGTTTGTTGGTTTCAGGAGGTAATGTTTTAAGAAGCAGAAAACCTAGATATATATTTTTGTTGCTGTTGACATTAACCCTTGGAGGCTTTTTCTGATATAAAAAGTAAATCCCACATCATAAGGAAAGAAAAATTATAGACTGCCTTCTACAAAAACAGCTTCAGAAAAAAGTTGACAAGCTAATATGCGAACATAAGAACATTAAGGAGCTAAGGGGTGTTTTTCCTAAGTTCTTATCTTCCTAAGGTGAATTTCTAAGCATGAATTCCTACCATTAGATAACATTATTTCCCCAAAGGTTGACAATTTTCCTGCTCAGTGTTTTGTTTATCTTTGCAGGAAGTACAGTTTAAGTCTGTAAATCCTCGTAACTATTAATAGAACCATCTCTTAAAAGGCTATTTGGAGTACAGGGATATGAACATGTGTAACACCAAATGAATACTGATCAGATCTCATAATTAAATGCTGCAAAATTATACAACAGCAAACCTGTCCAAGTACTTTAACATTAGAAGAGTTATCTGTCCCTCTGCCACGGCTCAGATTCTCATAATAATCAGCATGCTTTTGCAGACTCTGTAGAATTCTCTGGATCTGCCCTTTCTCCTGATGCTATTTTAACCAACTGGCACAAAGATAAGAAAGTTACTATTATTTTTTTAAAGTCATTACGAAGCTTTTCAGTAGAAATGTACTGACCTTTACTTTTGAGCTTCAGACATGTATGAACAAATAATACATAAATTTCCACACCAGCTGTTATCACCTGGTACTGGGTCTTTAGAAAACTAGAATGACATACGATGTAGTGGCCAGAAGTCCTTAATTAATGGACATCAAAATGTAGGCATCACATGCAAAAGAGGACTCCAAAGAGTAGAATGCATCTAGATATCTAGAAGCCAGTGATAAAACCCTCCAAAATCCTCGACCCAAGCCTATAACCTTATAAAAAATTTAACCCAAAATGGGTCACAGACTTCTTAAATGTACAACTGTAAGTAAAACTATAAAAGTTTTAGAAAAAAAAAGATAGGAAACCTATGTGATCTAAGGTTGGGCAGAGTCCTTAGACATCAAAAACACAGCCCATAAAGGAAAAATTTATAAATTGGACCTCAACAAAAACAAAAACTTTTGCTCTGCCAAGATGCTACTAAGATGATGAAAAGACAAGCTATAGACTTCAAGAAAATATTTGCAAACCTCATATCTGACAAAAGCCTTGTATCTAGATATATAAACCTCTCCAAATTCAGGAGTGAAAAAACAAACAATCCAGTAAGAATACAGGCAAAAGACATGAACAGACACTTCATCAGGGAGCATATACAAACAGCAAATAAACACATGGAAAGGTAGCCAACATCATTAGCCATCAGGGAAATGCAAAGTAAAAGTACCATGAAATATCACTACACACCTATCAAGATAGCTAAAATAAACAATAATGAGAAAACCAGTGCTGGCAAGGATGCATAAAAACTAGAAAAACTAGATCACTCATACATCACTGGTAGAAATGCAAAATGGTACAGCCAAGTCTGAAAAACAATTTGGCAGTTTCTTATAAAACTAAACATGTAATTATCATATGGCCCAGCAATTTCACTCTTAGACATTTATCCCAGGGAAGTGAAAACCTATGTTCACACAAACTGCATATGCTAATGTTCATAGCAGCTTTATTCATAATAGTCAAAAACTGGAAACAACCCTGAAGTCATTAAAGGGATGAATAACTAAACAAACTGTGGTGAACCCATGCTATGGAATACCATGAGGAAACTGAAAGGAATCAACTATTGATACACAAAAGGAATGAATGACTGACATCTGCCCCTTGGATAAATCTCAAGGGAATGACATTGAAAGAAAAGCACCAACCCCAAAAGGCCACATAGTATCTGATTCCATTTACATAGCACTCTTGAAATAAAATGATAGAAATGGAGAGCAGATTAGTGGCTGCCAAAGATGAGGATGGGGACAGGGTGGTGAATGTAGCTAAAAAAGGGTAATACAAGGGACCCTTGTACTGATGGAACAGTTTTCATTATCATTTTGGTAGCATTTACTCAAGCTGACACATATGATAAAATTGCATAGAAACACACACACACACAATCACACACACATGCACAATAGTGCATGTAAAACTTTTGAGATCTGAATTACCTCTATGAACTGTACCAGTGTTTCTTAGTTTTGATATTGTACAATCATTATGCAGTTCTATTGGAGACACTGAAGGAAGCATCCTTTATACTTCAGAAAATAATGTATATGTTTAAAAATATCAAAATAAATTAGTAAACAAGAAAACAGAAATAGATTCATAAACATAGAACAGACTGGTGGTCGCCAGAAGGGAGGAGAATGGGGGATGGGTAAAATAGGTGAAGGGAATAAAGAGGTGCAAACTTTCAGTTATAACAGAAATAAGATACGGAGATGAAAGTACAGCCTAGGGAATATGGTCAAAAATATTGTAATAAGTTGGTATGGTGACAGATGGTAACTATACATATTTTGGTGTTTAGTAATATATATAATTGTTGAATCACTATATTATACACCTGAAACCAATAGCATATTGTATATCAACTATACTTCATAAAAAAGGGCATGTATATATACATACATACATAAAGGATGGTGTAATATACACCTGTACTTTTCAATTGACTTGAAAGATGTCAATCCTCTGAAGTTAAAAAGTTCAGTCATTAATTATATTTCATTAATTACCATAAAAGGGGCTTCTGGGAAAATTCAGTTCTTCATTTCATTGGGAATATCATGTAAAATTCAAGTGTTTGCTAACTAAAACACAATGTGTGAGCATCTTCATTTTCAACCCTAGAAGTAAAGATTTTTCTACTCTAAAAATAACAATGTACAAAAAAGATTCACACTCTCCTGTTCTTCAAAGTTTTATAAAAAACTTTGAAATATAAGTTTTGGCTGTTTGCCAATATTTTAAACTTTTAAATAATTGTCTTTCAGGGTTTTACATTAATGATTGGGTTTTCTCACTGGATTATATTTTCAGAGCCAACATCTCCACTGACTCCACAAAGTGATGTGTTTAAGCAAAAATAAATAGTGTTTTACTGAGTTTCTTAGCTCTTCTGTAGTTATAGCATTATGTAGTTTTCTAATGTAACCTGAGTTTTCTTTTGCTCCTGAGAATGGAAACCTAGAGTTTCTGAATACACAGATAAATGGCAGTGATTCTAAAATTGGCAGCTCTCTCACCTTCTTACATGTGACCAGTCTCATGAGGCTAAGACACAGGGCACAGGGATGTGCCAGAGGTGGTAGTATTAAAGAAAGAACAGGGAGGGGTGACATGTGGGCAGTGTGTTGAGAGCTGAGAGAATGTGGTCACCAGCACATGGAGACATCTGGAGACTTCTAGAAATTAGTGAGCAAACTCCAGATGAGGAGGATGGGGTTCTGCTCTGGTCAGTGGGGTCAGCTCAGACCCCCTACTCAGGGGTCAACCTACTACTGATAATGTGGCCCCATTTTATTAAACTGTAGGCAGGTAAGGCCTGAGAACCACATGTAATGCTTCCTTGACTATCTAATGAAGCTCAATGAGACCAGCTCAAATGAGACCTTGGTTAAGCTTTTTTGGAAAAAAGTTCCAAAGAGGCACATCAGTAGTGTTTCAAAGAAAATTACATGTTGCCATCAACTTGTTTAAGGTAATCAGGGGAAGAAGGAGGTGGTGGTTGAGGATGAAGCAGAATAGGCAGTAAGTGGATAATTGTCGAAACTGGGTAATGGGGGTGAGAATTTCTGAGTGTATTTGCTCTGTTTTTTAAATTTGAAGATAAACATAATAAAAAGACTTTTTTTTTTACCTCAAAGACTGTAGCTTATAATTTATCCTTTGAAGTTAAACAATAAATAAGTAAATGCCCAAATACAGTTTTCCATATTCTATTTATATACCACAGCAGGAGATGCTAGGATGCTTCAGACATTCATGGGATAGCACAATTGATAGTGACCTTTCAGAAAAATCTATAAAAATGACAAATATCCTGTCTGGGAGACTAAAAAAACATATTGTAAAAATCCTAGTTGGCCTTGGTATAATATACTGTGTGGTATTTTTTTGTTTTTGTTTTTTTCATAAATCTTACAACACTCAGATTTTAAAGTAATGGGTAGGAAAAAATATATCTAAGCCTTATTTCCACTATTCACAAAGTCTTGTAAGTGTTGGGAGAGGGAAAAAAGATGGCAGAATAGGAAGCCAAGGTGGAAACCTCCATCCACACACACACACCAAGGAAGCAACTACAGCAAATACAACTGACCCTGTAAATGACCTGAAGACTGCAGAACAGATGATCTACACCTGGTGAAGAAGAGAAGACCACACAGAGAAGTGAAAAGTGGCAGAGACACAATCAAGTGGGACCCAGCCCACAGGCAGGAGGAAGAGGAATGGAGCAGGGAGGGGATAGTGCTCAGCAACTCCGCACATCTGGCTCCGGAGATCTCCTCTGGGAACATGAGTCCACATTGCACTGGCTTCTGGTGATTAGCGGGGCTGGACACCAGGGACAGTTGGAACACACTGGGAGGCTGAGTCTCCAGCCACTTGTGGAGGACAGGCACACTCCACCAGTCCCACTGAGACCCAAAACAGAGGCAGCAGTTTGAAAGATTTGCCAGCACTGGGAGGAGTGCACAGGGGCAAGGATTGGATGGAGCTCCCTCTGCAGAAGAAAGGACAGGTGAAGGATAACTTCCCAGTCTTCCCTTGGATCACAGGTTAGGCATTCTCAGGAGCCCCATATGCTTCATCCTCTTTGCTGGCAGCTCAGGCACAAGGTGCTTCTCTTTGCACCACTGGTGCAACAGCCCAGTCAGCCCAGCAGCATCAGACTTTGCTGCCTGACAGGCAGAAGGAGGCTTTCCCAGCTTTCTCAGCCCAATTAGAGAGGGACCTGCCAGAGAAAGCTCCAAGCAATCCTTCCTCCCTGAGGTGGCCAAGCCTGGTGCCATGTGACTCACCACAGCCAGAGGCTGCCCTGTGTCAATGCTGATGCTACCGCCACTCAACTCAGTATGCTGTTTTTCTGCCTCCGTGTGACATGACTGCCTCATCCACTCTATTAACCCAGCAGCCCCACCATCACTGCAGGGCAGCCAGAGGGTGGTCCCACCGACAACAATCCCAGCAGAAGCACCCTGCTCTGATCACACAGGGCCAGCAGAGGCAAACTGCCAACCTCCGTGGACTGAGAGAGACCACTGCCAGCAGACAGACAGTAAGGTGGCCCCTCCCATTGCCCAACAATGGCAACTGGGTTCCACCAAAAAGGAGAATCAAGCACTGGAGAGGAAAGAGTTTTGAGCTTCCTAACATCTTCTTCATAAAGCCTCTACTCTCTAGACCAGGATGCACCAAAGATGATCAATCTAATACAAAGGAAGAAACACAGAAACCCTGAGAACATGAGGAGGCAGAGGAATATGTTCCAAACAAAAGTACAGGATAAGACACCAGAAGGAAGGCTAAAAGAAATGGAGACCACCAGTCTTCTTAATAAAGATTTCAAAGTAACAGTCATAAATATGTTCACTGATTTGAGGAAAAGTACTGATAATCTCAAGGAGGACCTCAACAAAGAGGTAAAAGAATTGAAAAGGAGCCACTCAGAGCTGAGGATTACAGTAACTGAAGTGAAATACACAAATACAATGGCAGGAATGAGTAATAGATTGTTGCAAGTAGAGAAGACAATCAATGAGATGGAAATAGAAAACAGGAAAACAACAAAGCTCAGGAACATAGAGAAAACAGAATCTATAGAAAGAAAAGAATGCTAAAAAGCTAAGTGACGACTCCAAATGAAACAATATTCACATAATAGGGGTACCAGAAGTAGAAGAGGGAAACAAAGGGATAGAAAGTCTCTTTGAAGAAATCATTGCTGAAAACTTTGCCAATTAGGGAAGGAAATAGGTAGAACGTGAAAGAACAGAGAACCCCAAACAAAAGGAACCCAAGGAAGGTAATACCAAGATATATAATAATTAGAATCACAAAGATTAAGGATAAAGAGAGAGTACTGAAGGCAGCCAAAGAGAAAAAAAGGATTACTTAAAACGAAACCCCATCAGACTACCAGGAGACTTCTCAGCAGAAACTTTACATGCCAGAAGGGAGTGTCATGAAATATTTAATGTACTGAAACAGAAGGACCTTCAACCAAGAATCTTCTACCCAGCCTGTTTATCATCGAAAATTGGAAGATAGATTAAACATTTCCCATACAAAGGAAGGATGAAGGAATTTACCCCCACTAAACCAGCGTTACAGGATATGTTAAAGAAACTGTTATAGATGGAAATGTTCTTAAGCCTAAATAGCTTTCACTAGTGAAAATAAACCCACAGTAAATGTAATACACCAGTTGCTATCCAAGCAAGTATGAAATTAAAATAAAAGTAGTAAAATCAACTATAAAAAAATCAGTCAAGGAATACACAAAAAATGCAGATTATGACATAATAATACATATAGTGTGGAGGAGGAAGAACAAAAAAGACATACCTTTAGATAATGTTTTAAACAGAGCAATCATCAACTTCACATAAAGTGTGGTATACTTAGGAAAGTATCCATGAGCCGTATGGTAACCACAACCAAAAGCCTATAATAGATAGACAAAATGAAAATGAGAAATCCAATCACAACACTAAAGAGAAGCATCAAATAACAAGAGAAGACTATAAGAGAGGAAGAAAGCAACAGAGAGGAACAGTAAAAACAACCAGAAAACAAAAAATAAAATGACAAGTAAGTACATACCTTTCAATAATTACCTTAAATTTAAATAGACTGAATGCACCAATCAAAAGATATAGAGTGGCAGAAAGGGTTAAAAAACAAGACCCATCTATATGCTTCCCAGAAGAGACTCACTTCAAACCTAAAGACATACACAGACTATCAGTGGAGGGATGGAAAAAGATATTTCATGCAAATAATAGGGAGGTAAAAAGCAGGAGACGCAGTACTTATATCAGACAAAATACACATCAAAGCAATGAAAGTAGCAAGAGACAAAGAAGGACATTACATAATGATAAAAAGGTCTGTCTGTCCAACAAAAGGATATGACCAGAATAAATATCTACATACCCAACACAGGAGTACTTATACATGTAAAACAAATACTAACAGAATTAAAGGGGGAAATACATTGCAACACATTCATTATAGGTGACTTTAACACAACACTCACATCAATAGACAAATCAACCAGATAGAAAATAAAAAAGGAAACAGAGACACTGAACAATGTATTAGATTAGATGGACTTAACAGATGTCTACAGAACATTTCACACAAAAGCAGCAGGATACACATTTTTCTCAAGTGACATGGAATGTTCTCCAGAACAGATCACATTCTAGGCCACAAAAAGAGTCTTATTAAACTCACAAAGATTAAAACTGTATCAGGCAACTTCTCAGAACACAATGGCATGAAACTAGAAATAAATTATACAAGGAAAACAAAAACCCACAAACACAGGAGGCTAAACAACATGCTTCTAAATAATTAACAGATCAATGACACAAATTAAAGCAAATCAACCAATACATGGAGACAAATGAAAACAAAAATTGAAGCCCAAAATTTGTGGGATGACACATAAACAGTTATAAGAGAGATATATAAAGCAATACAGGCCTCCCTCAAGAAAGAAGAACAGTCCAAAATAAACAGTTTAATCTCACAATTAAAGAAATTTAAAAAGAAGAACAAATGAAACCCAAGATTAGTAGAAAGAGGGACATAATAAAGAGCAGAACAGAACTAAAATAGAGAAAATTAAACAAAAGAAAATGGCAAAACCAAGAAAAAAAGAGTACACAAATAAAATCAGAAATGAAAAATGAAGTGTCACAACACATACTACATAAATACAAAGATTAGTAAATTCTATGAAAAATTATATGCTAATAAACTGGAAAACCTAGAATAAATGGAAAACTTCCTAGAAAATACAACCATCCAAGAGTGACCCAGGAATAAACCCTGATCAGACCAGTTATCAGCAATGAAATTGAATTGGTAATCAAAAAACTCCCAACAAACCAAAGCATGGGAACAGATGGCTCTACACCTGAATTCTACCAAACATTTAAAGAGCTAATATCCATACTTCTTAAAGTATATCAAAAACTAGAAAAAGAGGTAGTACTTCCAAATTCATTCTATGTGGCCAGCATCACTCCAATACCAAAACCAGAAAACCACACCATAAAAAAAGAAAGTTATAAACCAATATTCCTGATGAACATAGATGCAAAAATCCTCAACAAAATATTAGCAAACAGAATTCAAGAATACATCAAAAGGATCATCCACCACAACCAAGTAGGATTTATTCCTGGAATGCAATGATGGTACAATATTTATAAATCAATGAATGTGATATACCACATTAACAAAAGAAAGGATAAAAACCACATGATCATCTCAATAGATGCTGAAAAAGCAAATGACAAAATTCAGCACCCATTCATGATAAAAACTCTCAACAAATGTGTACAGAGGGTACATACCTCAACATAATAAAGTATATAGATGACAAACCCACAGCTAACATCATACTCAATGGTGAAAAGCTGAAAGCTTTTCCTTTCTGATCAAGAACAAGACAAGGATACCCACACTCACCACTTTTATTCAACATAGTACTGGAGGTTCTAGCCACAGTAATCAGACAAGATAAAGAGATAAAAGGCATCCAGATTGGTAAGGAAGAAGTAAAACTGTCACTATTTGTAGATGACATACTCTACATAGAAAGCCCTGAAGACTCCACCAAAAAACTTAGACCTAATAACAATTCAGCAAAATTGAAGGATACAAAATTAATACACATAAATCTGTTGTATTCCTATATAGTAACAACAAACTAGAAGAAAGAGAAATCAAGAAAACAATTCCATTCACAATTGCATCAAAAAGAATAAAATACCTAGGAATAAATCTAACCAAGAAGGTGAAAGACCTGTTCTCTGAAAACTCTAAGACACTCATGAGAGAAATTAAAGAAGACACCAATATATGGATACCTATCCCATGCTCATGGATAAGAAATAATATTGTCAAAATGGTCATATTGCCCAAAGAAATGTACAGATTCAATGCAATCCCTATCAAAACACCAACAGCATTTTCCAATGAAATAGAACAAATAATTCTAAAAATTCATACGGAACCACAAAAGACCCCCAGTAGCCAAAGCAATCCTAAGAAAGAAGAATAAAGCTGGAGTATTACACTCCCTGACTTTAAGCTATGCTACAAAGCTACAGTAATCAAAACAGTATGGTACTGGCACAATACCACACCCATAGATGAATGGAACAGAATAGAATGCCACGATATAAACCCACAAATATATGGTCAATTAATATGTGATAAAGGAGCCATGAATATAAAATGGGAAAAAGAGTATCTTTAATAAGGGGTGTTGGGAACACTAGATAGCTACATGCAAGAGAATGAAACTGGAGTACTGTCTAACTCCATACACAAAAGTAAACTCAAAATGGATCAAAGACCTGAATGTAAGACATGAAACCATAAAACTCTTAGAAGGAAACGTAGGCAAAAATCTCTTGAACATAAGCATGAGCAATTTTTTCCTGGACACATCTCCCTGGGTGAGGGAAACAAAATAAAAATTGAATAAGTAATCAAAGTAAAAAGTTTCTTTACAGCAAAGGACACCATCAGCAGAACAAAAAGGCAACCTATAGTATGAGAGAATATATTTGGAAATGATTTATCCTGTGAAGGGTTAAGATCCAAAATATATAAAGAACTCTTACAACTCAACACCATAAAAACAAACGACCAATTTAAAAATGGGTGGAGGACCTGAACAGACATTTCTCCAAAGCAGAAGAACAGATGGCCAATAGGCACATAAAAACATGTTCACATCCCTAATTATCAGGGAAATGCAAATCAAACCCACAACAAGATATCACTTCACATCAATAAAAAAAAAAAGAAATAACAAGTGTTGGCTAGGATGTGGATCAAAGAGAACCCTCCTAACACTGTTGGTGGGAATGTAAATTGGTGAAGCCACTGTGGAACAGTATAGAAGTTTCTCAAAAAACTAAAAATATAAACAGTATTCAACACAGTAATTCCACTTATAGGAATTTCCTTGAAGAAAAACAGGTAGGCCCATTGCTCTTACATACTCATCAATAACACAACAGGTTCTAATAAAAGCCCTTTCCTCTCTTTTTTAGGTTATTTTGCATAGAACTTGCAAATATAACTGCTGTGTTTCAGTTCACAGGCTAATTTTATTTAACCCAAGTTTAAACACAGTCTTTTCTTTAGGGCACAGAGGAAGGAAGTATGGGCTATGACTGAAAGGAGAAGTGCACAGGGCCCCATGAAGGTCTCAAGGATCCAGATGTGGGCTGATCTGATAAAAGCCAGGTTAGTGAAAGACAAACTGGATGGGCAGCCCAATAGAATCTTGTTAGAACTGTATTGTTAGAACAGTATTACAAGAGTTTTGGGGTCTTTTGGGCTACTGGAAAGTGTTTATTCAGCACTTAGCACAAAATCTGAAGCCCTTATACCAGTTGGGATGACATCAGATGGGACTGGGATGAGACATGTCCAGCTGCTTTTAGTGCTGCCAAGTAGGAAGTCAAGGTCGTACAGGCCTTGAATGTAATGGACTCACCAAGGCCCTGTAAACCAGATGTTCATGTAACCAAAGATGGTTATGGATGGAGTCTTTGGCAGCGGCTTGAAAAGACATGCCAATCTATAGGATTCTGGTCACAACTATGGAAAGGAATAGAGGTCCAGTACAACTTGGGGGAGGGAGAAGGGGACTGAGGGGTATTATGATTAGTACACATGGTGTGGGGGGAATTATGGGGAATACAGTGAAGTACAGAGAAGACAAGTAGTGACTCTGTGGCTTCTTACTACACTGATAGAAAGTGACTGCAATGGGGTATGTGAGGGGGGGACTTGATAATATGGGTGAATATTGAAACCACATTTTTCATGGGAAGTCTTCATAAGAGTGTATATCAGTAATACTTGAATAATAATAATAAAAAGCCTATAGTCTTATGATGGGGATTATTTGAATCTACAGCCTATCTAGGGAGAACCGTCATCCAGCTGAATCTTGGAATCCGTGAACACGCCACCTCTCCTCTTTTATTCAAGTCTTCTTTAATTTTTCTCAGTAATTTAAAAGTTTTATTATTAATACAATGTTATGAAAGATTCACATGAGCAACATTGTGATTACTACATTCACCGTATCAAGTCCCCCCCCTCCCGGCACACACCCCATTACGGTCACTGTCCATCAGAGTAGTGAGATGCTATGGTGTCACTACTTGTCTTCTCTGTGCTGTACTGTCTCCCCGTGACCGCCTTACATTATGTTGTGTTAATCGTAGTGCCCTTTAATTCCCTTCTCCCACCCTTCCTCAGTTGATGGTTCAAACCATCCTCTCCCTAGCAACAAGGTTCCCGTCGTAAAGCGAGTGGCCCTTGGTGTAAGGAACGTGGTGCCGTAAAGCCATGAGTGTCGTAAGTCAGGGGGCGGTGCGGAGAGAAGCGGAGGAGGTGGCTCGAACATTACGGCGGCCGCAGGAGGAGCAGACGGATTCCCCCAGGTGTGAGCGCAGACCTCAGGCGAGCCCGCGGCGCACTAACAGTGAGTAGCGGGCAGGACCGGGTAGCTGCGGAGTCCGGAGGAGCCGGGCAGCTGGGCCGCCCCGGGGATAATAGGGGCGATGCGGCCGGAGCCAGGACGGCCAAGTGGGTCGTAGCGCTCTCTGCCCGCCTCCGCCGCCGCAGCTGCCCGACCCGCGCCGTGGCCCCTCCGCTCGCCCCGACAACGGTAAGTCTCTTACCTGGTTACTCTCCCGCCGGCCGCTCCTGCCGCCGCTGCCGCCCCCCGGGACGGTTCGCCGCCGCCGCCGCCGCTGCATCCCCGGCGCTGGGAGGGCAGCCGGGACGCGGCCGGCCAGTTTTCTGGTCTGGGTGGAGCGGCTTGTTGCTTCTCTCCGCGCGTTTCCCCACTCTGCTGCCCCTCGGCGCCTCCTCGTCTCCTCATCCCCGTCCGTGTTAGCCTCCCTCAGCGCGGAGGCCCCCGGGAGCCAGGGAAGTAACTTGTGCCTGGCGCGGACCCTGCAAAGTGCCTGCCGCGGGGCGATCGCCGTCGCTCGGCCCCGCGGCTTGGGCCGGCCGGGGCTGCGGGTGCGTGGCGGGTGGCGGCGGGCTGCGGGCCGCGGGCTGCGTGTCGTCCGTGCGCGCGTGTGCGCGGGTCCCGGCTGAGTGTGAGTTAGGAACTAGAGCTGTTGGTAGAAGACCTTAAGAGTATGGCCGCCTGGGAAAAGCTTCAAAGCTTCATCGTTTGTTTTGCAGTACCAACCGCAGGTGTGCTGGAATTCTTAGTAACAGATCTGTGACCACTTAATTCCCTCTCCCCTCCCTCTCTTTCCCCATCCATACTTAAAATTAAACTTGAATGGAAGATAAACGTGTTAATTAGGTCAGTTTCTTATGTTTATTGCTGTATTCTAAGAATATTCCAAGATCTCTATTCTCTCTTTAAAAGTACTCTAACTTAAAATTTTCAGATAAGTTTAAATATTCCAATTTTGGTTTTTAGATATCTTAATCTAATTTCAATTTTATTTATTTATTTATTTATTTATTTATTTATTTATTTATTTATTTATTTATTTATTTATTGGTATCATTAATGTACAATGACATGAGCAAGCAACATTATGGTTACTAGACTCCCCCTATTATCAAGTCCCCACCACATATCACATTACAATCACTATGCATCAGCTTGTAAGATGCTGTAGAATCACTATTTGTCTTCTCTGTGCTGTACTGCCCTCCCCGTGCCCCTCCCACCCTCCCACCCTATTGTGCTAATCACAATACTCCTTATTCCCCTTCTCCCTCCCTTCCCACCCACCCTACCCAACCCCTTTCCCTTTAGTAACCACTAGTCCATTCTTGGGTTCTGGGAGTCTGCAGCTCTTTTGTTCCTTCAGTTTTTGCTTTGTTGTTATACTCCACAAATGAGGGAAATCATTTGGTACTTGTACCTCCACATTGCTTTCCACAATGGTTGAACTAATTTACATTCCCACCAGCAGTGTAGGAGGGTTCCACTTTCTCCTCATCCTTGCCAGCATTTGCTGTTGCTTGTCTTTCAGATGTTGGGCATCCTAATTGGTATGAGGTGATATCTTATTGTGGTTTTAATTTGTATTTCCCTGATGGTTAGCAATGTGGAGCATCTTTTCATGTGCCTGTTGGCAATCTGAATTTCTTCTTTGGGGAAGTGTCTGTTCAGATCCTCTGCCCATTTTTTAATTGGGTTATTTGCTTTTTGGGTGTTGAGGCATGTGAGTTCTTTATATATTTTGAATGTTAACCCCTTATCAGTTATGTCATTTGTGAATATATTCTCCCACACTGCAGGATGCCTTTTCTACTGATGGGTCCTTTGCTGTACAGAAGCTTTTTAGTTTGATGTAGTCCCATTTGTTCATTTTTGCTTTTGTTTCCCTTGCCTGAGGAGATATGTTCATGAAAAAGTCACTCATGTTTATATTCAAGCGAGTTTTGCCAATGTTTTCTTCTAAGAGTTCTATGATTTCATGACTTACATTCAGGTCTTTAATCCATTTCAAGTTTACTTTTGTGAATGGAGTTAGACAGCAGTCCAGTTTCATTCTTTTACATGTAGCTGTCCAGTTTTGCCAACACCAGCTGTTGAAGAGGCTGTCATTTCTCTATTATATATGCATGGGCCTTCATTGTATATTAATTGACCATCTATGTGTGGGTTTACATCTGAATTTCTAAGCATGAATTCCTACCATTAGGTAACTTTATTTCCCCAAAGACTGACAATTTACCTGCTCAGTATTTTGTGTATCTTTGCTAGAAGTGCAGCTTAAGTCTGTAAATCCTCTTAACTATTAACAGAACCATCTCTTAAAAGGCTATTTGGAGTAGTATGAACACGTGTTATTACCTAATGAATATTGATCAGATCTCATAATTAAATGCTGCATAATTATGCAACAGCAAACCTGTCCAAGTACTTTAACATTAGAAAAGTTATCTGTCTCTCTGCCATGACTTCCATTACCGAGTTCAATTGAATATGAAATAGAAAACAAAAAAATTTAAATGCTATAATCTACAGGGGCACCAAAAATCTAATACATAGGAATAAATCTAATGAAAGATGGGTAACACCATAACATTGTCTGAAGGAAATCCTATATAAATGAAAGGATATAATACCACATTCCTGGATTGGAGTACCCCCAAATTAAAAAATATCAATCCCCCCTAGACTGAACCACAGAGTCAATTCCAACCAAAAGTGTATTAGAACTGTTCCATTGACAAGTTTACTCTAAAATGCAAACAAATTCAGATCAGACACCTTGTAGGGATAAATTTAGACTGCTTGTACTATCAGATACCAAGATTTACTATAAAGTACAGCATTAACACAATGTAGTATTAGGGCAAAAATAAACAAATAAATGATGGAACAGAATAAAGAACTCATGAAGACATCTGCATAGTAGAGATACTAGACAGAGTAATTAGGCAAGAAAAAGAAATTAAAAAACATCCAGATTAGAAATTGACAAGTAAAACTATATTCACAAGAGACATGATCTTGTATACAGAAAATACAATGAAATCCAATAAAAAAAATCTACCAAAACTAATATAAAGAGCTCAGGAAGATTGTAGAATGTAAGAGCAATATGGAAAATCCATTATAGTTCTATAAATTTGCAGTGAACAATCAACAATCAAGTTAAGAAAACATCCATTTACAATAGAATCAAAAGAAAAACATTACAAATAAATTTAGCAAAAAACTACAAAACCTGTACTCTGAAAACTACAAAACAGCCTTGGAAAGAAACTAACTGTGACTGCAATAAATGGAAAAGCATCCCATGTTCGTGAGTCTGAACATCATTGTTAAGATAGGAATACTCCCCAAACTGATCTACAATTTCAACACAGTCTCTAATAGAATTGCAAATAGTTTCCTTGTAGAATTTAATAGGGTGATCCTAAAGTTCATATGAAATGGGAAGGAACCCAGAACAGCCAAAAACCAATGGGCAGGAACAATGAAACAATGGGTAGGTACAACAATTCCTTGTAAAAGGGAACACTTCCTAAGTCATTCTACAACCCAGCATTACATAACAACCAAAATCAAACAGACATCACAAGAAAGGAAAATTAGATACCAACATTTCTCACAACATACAGATGAAAAAATCCTCAACAAAATATTAGCAAATCAAATCCAACAATGTATAAAAAGGATTATGTACCACAACCAAGTTGGATTTATTCCAGGTATGCAAAGCTGACTCAATACTCAAGAAAATATTAATGTAACTCATCAGTAGACCAAAAGAATAAGAAATCACATAATCATATCAATAGATGCAGAAAAAACATTTGACAAAATTCAACACTCAGGATTTTAAAAAAAACCCTAAGAATACATGGAACATCTTACACTTGAACATTTACAAAAAGCCTGCAGCTAACGTACTTAATGGTGAGAAACTAGCTTTCCTGAAAAGATCAGAAGGCAAGGATGTCCCCTCACCACCCCTTTTCAGCATCATACTGTAAGAACTCACTAATGTAAAAAAAAAAAAAAGGAAATAAAAAGCAATTGATTGGAACAGAAGAAATAAAACTCTTTGTTTGCAGATGACATCAGTCTTGTTAGGCAGAAAAATAGATATGGGCGTGTGGAGGGAGAATAGCCAGTAAAGCCCACTAAAAGGGATTCAAAGAGTTAACCACATAAAACTAGAGAGCCAGAAATAACTCAGATTTAATGAGTTAATTAGCTGAAGTTCCAAAGGCCAGGAGTAACTTAGAATGTCTGGATATTCTCCAGATAAAGAAAAGTATCTGAGCGCAGCACACCGCATGTCTTCATTGCATCAATTAGATCATGCCATTGTAAAATTTACTTTAGCCTGCTAAAAGGCACAGCTTATTCGTTAATTTAACCTATATATGCTTTTTTTTTTCTTTCTCCAGGCCCTAATCAAGTAACCAGGGCAGGAGACAGACTTTGGAAGTGTAAATAAACCTATGTGGACAAAGGATGCTGAAGTCCCAAATCGAGAGTCACCTAAATAACCCTATTCTTAAGACAAAACTTCAAAGGAATTATGAATCACCTTCATACATCATGCCTTATGCTGACCCTTACAAAAAAAAGCCCTATAAAACCCCAGAGCCCAAACCCTTAAGCATGCCTCCTCTCTCTGAGGTTGCCCACACTCTCCCTTTCCTCAACTATGTCACTCTCTCGGTCCTACTTCAGTTAAGCAGGGAGGGGCTGCTCAGAGCTCTGATTTAGGCTTGCAAGTTCCCATCACTTGGGTGACCAGGACAGAAATGCAGCTGAACAATCATGCTCCTTAAGCCTACCTGAAAATCTCTTTTTTTTGCCTTTGGGAAGTTTTCAGAATATAATCTTACCCCATCCAGTTTTCTGCAGCTCCCCCAAATACTGGAATAGTAGGGGGTTAGTTCCCATGCTGTGCACCTTAAAGTGCACACTGGACAGCAGAAGACACTGGTTTTAGTTGCTAGCAAGGGATTCGCCCTATGCTGAGCAGGAGTTCAATGAGCTTCCCTTTCCTCCCTCTATTTTTTCTTCCTCTCTGCTTTACTCAAGTAAACCTGCCTAAATCTATGTTGACTCTAGTCCACTCCTTTGGAGTGTATTCAAGTAAAACTTAATTCTGCTTCACTACTGTGTCTCTGCCCTTCAATTCTTTGTTGCAGCAGGGACAAGAACTGAGGAAAATAAACTCAACCTCCCCAGCAGTCTCACTAAAAAATTCAAAGAACCAATGAAAACCCCCCTGGAATAAGCAATTATAACAAGGTTGTAGGATACAAAGTTAATATATAAAAGGCAATAATTTTCCTATAAACCAACAATAAACAAGTGGAATTTGAAATTTAAAATATAATACCATTGACTTAGCACCTGCAAAAACTGAACTATTTAGATATAAATATATATAAATATAACAAAATATGTACATCTATTTGAGGAAGACCATAAATCTCTGATAAAACAAATCAAAGAATGAAGTGGAGATTCCATGTTCATGAATAGGAAGGCCACATACTGTTAAGACGTCAGTTCTCCTCAACTTGACCTAAAGAGTCAATGTAATCCCAATCAAAATCCTAGCAATTTACTTTATGGATATCAACAAAGTATTCTAAAGTGTAGAGGTAAATGATCCAAAACAGCCAACACAATACTTTGGAGGAGAACAAAATCAGAGGACTTGGCATTATCTGACTTCAATAGTTACTATAAAGCTACAGTAATCAAAAGAGTATGGTATTATCCAAAGAAAACCAGATCACAGATTCAAAAAGATACATGCACCCCTATGTTTATGACAGCACTACTTACAATAGCCAAGGTATGGAAGCAACCTAAGTGTCCTTTCTTCCCACTGGGTTCTCGGGTGGGGGAGCATTTGGGTCCCGCCTGGCCTTGGCTTGTATCTTACCCCCTTTGTGTGATGTTGAGTTCTCGCAGATGTAGATGTATCCTGGCTGTTGTATTGCATCCACTGGTGTCTCTTTTAGGAATAGTTGTATTTATTGAATTTTCATTAATATATATGTTTTGGGGAGAAGATTTCCACTGAACTACTCACGCCCCCATCTTCCCGTGATCGTCTATATCTAGTAGTTTTGTAGTGGATTCTTTAGGGTTTTTTATGTACAGTATCATGTCATCTGAAAATACTGCCAGTTTAACTTCTTCCTTGCCAATCTGGATGTTTTTTATTTCTTCGTGTTTTCTGATTGCTGTGGCTAGGACCTCCCATACTATGTTGAATAGAAGTGGGGAGAGTGGGCATCTTTTTCTTGTTCCCAGAGATCTTAAAGGAAAAGCTTTCAGCTTCTCGCTGTTTAGTATAGTGTTGGCTGTGGGTTTGTCATATATGGCCTTTATTATGTTGAGGTACTTGCCCTCTATGCCCATTTTGTTGAGTTATTATCATGAATGGTTGTTGAATTTTGTCAAATGCTTTTTCAGCATCTATGGAGATGATCATGTGGTTTTTGTCTTTCTTTTTGTTGATGTGGTGGATGATGTTGATGGATTTTTGAATATTGTACCATCCTTATATCCCTGGGATGAATCCCACTTGATCGTGGTATATGATCCTTTTGATGTATTTTTGAATTCGGTTTGCTAATATTTTGTTGAGTATTTTTGCATCTACGTTCATCTGTGGAGGGAATGTTAACTGTTGCAGCCACTATGGAAATCTGTGTGGAGGATACTCAAAAAGTTAGAAATTAAACCACCATATGTTATACCAATCCCACTTCTGGGTATATATTGAAATCAAGAAGGAATTGATAACAAGGTCTCAAAAGTATCTGCATTCCCACATTCATGGCAGCACTATTTACAATAGCTAAGATGTAGATAGATGAATGGATAAAGAAGATGTGGCATGACTGCCATACACAGGTGATGGATTATTTATGGCATAGATTGTGATGATGGTTCCAAGAGTATATACTTACTTGCAAGCTCATCAAGCTGTATACCTTTATATGTACACCTTTGTGTATATCAATTATACCTCACTAAAGTGGTTTAAAAAAAACAACTGTGATCTTTCGAACCCAAATGAGGATAGTGAATTGTCTCAAAAGGAGAGCATGAGACATATACTCCTCTTCCATTCAACTATCATTTTCATCTGTTTACATGCTCAATTGCCTTACTAGACTTCACATCAACCACGACTTTCACAGCTTAAGAACCAGCTTGAAAATCACTGACTGAGAGGATCAAGTCCAAATTTCTTGCAGTGACACACAGGGCCTTCACAAGTGGCTCCTGACTCTGGCTGCCTCTTTAGCCTCAGCTCTCTCCACTGGCTGCTTCCAAAACATACATCATTCCCCACCAGCATGCTGTTTTTAATTCCCTACCTTTGAACTTCCCCTTCAGGAAAACATGGATCAAAAGTTGCTTTGCCCTCGGGTTGCAGATTTTGCAATAATGTAGGTTTCATGCAGTATTTGCAATTGTACTAAAAGAATATTCGTATTAATCTAAAATACAAATTTAACAAAACACCCTTTATTTTATCTGACAACCCTAAGTTGAGCTCAAGTTTTCCCCAGGCCAGGCCTCAGCTCCCCTCTTTACCTTAAGATAATAAATGAGTAATAAATTCTACACTGCAGCTCAGGCAGATGTAATAGCCTATTTTTGTTAATCAGCTCTGAAAGTGATTTGTAAGTATAATCAATACATTTCTTCTAAAATGTTACATTTAGCTCATTCTAAAATAATCAAAACCAAAGTGGTAACATTAATTATGACTAAGCACATAGTAAGAGTATATATTTTTTTATGCTGTTATAACAAATTATAACCAATATACTCGCTTAAATCAGCACAAATTTATTCTTTTACATTTCTCTAGGTCAGAAGTCTGACAAGGGACCAAGAATCCATTTCTTTGTCTTCTCCAGCTTCCAGAAGCTGCTTCCATCCCTTGGCTCATGGCCCCTTTCCTTCACCTCAGTCAGCAGTTTCCACGTATCTCTGAATCTTCTTCCATAGTTACATCTCCCTGGCCACAGTGAGGAGGGTTCTCTGATTTTATGAGCTTGTGTGATTAGATTGGGCCCACCTGGATTATTCAAGCAACTCTCCCATTTCAAGGTCAAGCACCATAGGTAGAAAAACCCAGACACAAAAATCATACCAGAGACTTTTTGTTTTGATATCCTTGTTTTTTATTAAGGTATCACTGATACACAATTTTATGAAGGTTTCACATGAGCAACATTGTGGTTAACTACATTCGCCCATATTGTCTAGTCCCACACACACACCCCATTGCAGTCACTGTCAATCAACATAGTGAGATGCTATAGAGTCACTACTTGTCTTCTCTGTGCTGCACTGCCTTACCCGTGATCCCCCCCACACACCATGTGTACCAATCATAATACCCCTCAATCCCCTTCTCCCTCCCTCCCTATCCATCCTCCCCTACCCCTTCCCTTTGGTAATTGCTACTCCCTTCTTGGAGCCTGTGAGTCTGCTGCTATTTTGTTCCTTCACTTTCACTTGGTGAAATATGAGTGAAATAATTTGGTTCTTGTCTTTTTCTGCCTGGCTTATTTCACGGAGCATAATACCCTCTGGCTCCATCTGTGTTGTTGGAAATCATGTGAGATAATTTAATGTATGATAAAGTGATTTAAAGTAGGTGAGAAAACATAATTTAGGACAAGTGAATAGCCGTTTTCTTTTTAAGTTTTTAAGTAATAAATCTTGGGTTGAATAAAGATTTAATTGGGGGAAAATAAAAGCAAAGAAAATATAAATCTAAGGCTGGCCCAAAGGGGAGGGCTTATTGGAGATTTTACTAGAGAACATGCAGTTTTTTCTCATCAGTCTGTACTTGATGACACACTACCACAGTCTCTGAGACGGACAAAACTGCTTTCTGTTACTGCATCCTTGGAGACCACCTGAAGCCCAGCAGAATGTAGAAGAGGAATAAAGTGACGAATAAGGAGATTTAGAGTTTTTTAGGGGAGTTTTGTGGGGAGGAGGTCTTCAGCATCCTGAAGTTTCATGCTGCTCTTGCCCCCATACACAGCTTTTCCATGTGGACTAGTCTACTTTCTGCCAATTTCCCAATTCAGCAACCCCCCCCCCCCACCTGCCCACTGAAGTTGAAGGGAACCCAATGCTCCTCTCAAGCACCATCCGAAATTAGCCTTGTCTGGGCCCTCACATACACTCTCCACACCCTTGGTCTCTGAGTGCCCCGCCCTGTTATGTCATCTGGGCGGGACACTTGTGTTGCCTGGAGTTATTGTGTGCTAACTGCTGACAGGGGTCTGGGCTGTTGTGGCCCCTAGGTTGGCTTACACAGCACTAGTGCTTTTCAGCAGATGGCAGCAGGGGAGATGAGGTCTGAAGCCCGAGGTTTGTTATGATTAAGAGGATATTTGGATCCTGGGGTCTGCATTGCTCCTTCAGAAACCATTCCACTAACACAGAGGTTGACTGCTGGGGAGTCAACTTTCAGGCCCAGTACCATATCCAAAGCAAAGATGTCAGAAAGATCCACATGGCTGCCAGTAAGGGCAAAGTAGCCAGAGTGAAGCAGATTCTGTTTATGGGGAAAAATGGCTTAAATGACACAGACAAGAAGAATAGGTAAGAGGGGCTGGGAGGCCAGAGGCAGTCTGGGAGGAGGTGGGGGGACCTGGGAAAGTGCTCACCTTCCAGGCTCACCTGGGGAGCCAAGCCTCCCAGTGCCAAGGCCCCACAGGACCTGGGTCCCAGAAGCCTGACAAGGGGTCTGGTGCCCATGCCCACAATATGAGAAAGAGAGACAAAAATTAGTGATTTCAGACTAACATAATTCTTACAGAGCACTTACTAACAGTTTGGCAGTGATTTAACTAAACATCACTAATAGGAAAATGGAATATAGACAGCATTTCATTTTATTTTTTAATATTAATTTTTATTTTTTTCTTTTGTTATCATTAATCTACAATTACATGAAAAACATTATGTTTACTAGGCTTTCCCCTACCCCAAGTCCCCCCCACACACCCCATTACAGTCCATCAGCATAGTAAGATGTTGTAGAATCACTACTTGTCTTCTCTGTGTTGCAAAGCCCTCCCCTTTCCCCCACCCCCCACATTATACATGCTAATCATTATACCCTCTTTCTTCTTTCCCACCCTTATCCCTCCCTACGCTCCCATTCTCCCCAGTCTCTTTCGCTTTGGTAACTGTTAGTCCATTCTTGGGTCTGTGATTCTGCTGCTGTTTTGTTCCTTCAGTTTTTCTTTTTTTCTTATACTCCACAGATAAGTGAAATCATTTGGTATTTGTCTTTCTCCGCTTGGCTTATTTCACTTAGCATAATACCCTCTAGCTCCATCCATGTTGTTGCAAATTGTAGGATTTGTTCTCCTCTTATGGCTGAATAATATTCCATTGTTTATATGTACCACATCTTCTTTATCCATTCATCTACTGATGGACACTTAGGTTGCTTCCATTTCTTGGCTATTGTAAATAGTGCTGCTGTAAACATAGGGGTGCATCTGTCTTTTTCAAACTGGAGTGCTGCATCCTTAGGGTAAATTCCTAGAAGTGGAATGGTAAGTCTATTTTGAGTATTTTGAGAAACCTCCATATTGCTTTCCACAATGGTTGAACTAATTTACATTCCCACCAGCAGTGTAGGAAGATTCCCCTTTCTCCGCAACCTCACCAACATTTTTTGTTGTTTGTCTTTTGGATGGTAGCCATCCTTACTGCTGTGAGGTGATATCTCATTGTGGTTTTAATTTGCATTTCTCTGATAACTAGTGATGTGGAGCATCTTTTCATGTGTTTGTTGGCCATCTGAGTTTCTTCTTTGGAAAACTGTTCAGCTCCTCTGCCCGTTTTTTAATTGGATTATTTGCTTTTTGTTTGTTGAGGTGTGTGAGCTCTTTATCTATTTTGGATGTCAAGCCTTTATCGGATCTGTCATTTACAAAAATATTCTCCCATGCTGTAGGGTACCTTTTTGTTCTATTGATGGTGTCCTTTGCTGTACAGAAGCTTTTCAACTTGATAGTCCCACTTGTTCATTTTTGCTTTTGTTTTCCTTGCCCGGGGAGATATATTCATGAAGAAGTCGCTAATGTTCATGTCTAAGAGATTTTTGCCTATGTTTTTTTCTAAGAGTTTTATTATTTCATGACTTACATTCAGGTCATTGATCCATTTTGAATTTACTCTTGTGTATGGGGTTAGGCAGTGGTCCAGTTTCATTCTCTTACATGTAGCTGTCCAGTTTTGCCAGCACCATCTGTTGAAGAGACTGTCATTTCCCCTTTGTATGTCCATGGCTCCTTTATTGAATATTAATTGACCATATATGTTCACAGCATTTTATTTTTAATGTATACATTTTCATACCATAATATTAGATATCACAGAAAAGTGCATAATGGAATAAAAGTGCCTAACAAAAATACTGCCTAAAAGCACATAATACATAATGAGAAAAATGAAAACTTATTTGTCAACTTGTAAAAATTCTTTGGGTAAAATGCAATACCCATTTTATATGGGTGCGCACCTATGTATATACCTGCTTTTTACTGATGGACCTGGGAAAGGAATTTTGAAGTGGGAAAATCTTTATTAAATAGGGAGATTCATTTTCTCAAAATGTGTGCTCTTCTTATATTTATTAATTTCACATAAACCAAATAAAAAATAATCACGCTTTTAAAAAATGGAGGTTCCTTATGCTGTCCCTCTTTTATTGCTGTGATGAAATTTAGGAAAGTCTTGTATATTAAACAAAGGTTTGCCCTTCTAGACTAGATATCAAAATGTGCTATAAATTATCAGAGTATTGAGTTATTAACAACTGAAAAGACAGATAAATGAATGGAACAGAATGGAAAGTGACCAAATCCCCACATATATATAAACTCAAATAACATTTTCCTATCAGTAGGAAGAGTTGAATCATTTATAAATTGTGGAGAGATACCTGCTAATTATGTGGAGATAAGTAGCCAGATTTTTATCCCACAAAAAGTTGTTCCAGATGGAATTTGTAGTACCAGTGTATTTTTCTTTTTCTTTTTGAAATATCTGAGTTCTGCAGTGAAAATATATAAAAATTATAGTGGATCTTTTTTATTAATGAAGTAATTCTGGGGGAGTGCAGAAGTATGACTCTCACAAAAGTAGATAAAAATAACTACTTTTAAAAGATATTTTTGAGGATTAGTATCTTCTGACAACTTGTAGCCTGTTGAGAAATAAACAATCTTTTTATCTGTGACTGTAGATTTTATTATGTATATGTTTAATTATTATGTTTTTATTATGTGTAGCTTTATTACATTTATGTAAACAGTTATCTTAGTTGCATCCTTGTGAAAATAAAAAACAGTAAATAACAAAGGATGACTTACTATTGAAAAAGTTTAGAAAATTTTAGTAGTGTCCTTATGAAAACAGAAATCAAAAATAGCAAATACTACTATTGCAAAAGTATTGCCTTTATAAAAGTTTTCTTTAAAAATACTTAATTCTCCAACAGCAAATTCTACTCAGGATTCTTTCATTCTTAAACACTTGATGTTTCTCAGTGTGAGCAAGATGAAAAATTTTAAATTGAAGTGTTAGAATCTAATCTCAACTGAAGCTTTTCCTACTCTTTCAAACAAAAGCACTTCTGATCATACAAAATTGTAAAAGATAATTTTTACCTGCCTTCTTGAATGTTTATAATAGTATTCAGTCCTAAGTTGATCATCACACATATCTAATTTTCATACAACCTGTAAATATAAATATTGAATAAAACCAACTATCCTCATCACTGAATCCTGAGTTTCCTTTGGCTTAAAGTTTCATGAAAATCAAAATACTTATTTTTTTATAAATTTCTGCTTCTGTTTTGATATTTCAGAAGAACCGTTATCCCATAATGCTTATAAGAACTAAAATTTATTTAAGTCCAAGCATGTGAACTGCAGTAGATTTGTTGTGTATACCATTATTTCATTTAACATAATTCACAGTGGATTGTCTGATGCTGTACTATTTTATGCACTAATAAGAAACTTTTTAAATGCTGCCAATTAGTTATCAGACATTATGAATTATAGTTGCATTCCAATGTGAGATGTTAAAATGTGAGGAAATGAGAATCTTAAAATGATTCAAATACAGTGTTCTAATTAAAACATTTCTGTAAAGTAGGCACAATTACATCATTTTACTAAATTGGATTATCTTTGTAAAGGAGTAGTAATAGTAATAATTATAACAATAGTGTAGCAATTGCTGACCCACTGTTTGTGCTAGGAACTGTTCTAAAGCATTTAGCATAGATTCTTATTTAAACATAACAGTAGTATCCCATGAGATAACTTATTTTTATCCCCATTATGTTGATGAGGAAATTGAGGCACCAAAATGCCAAGTGATCACTAAAGTGTAAGATTCAAACCTAAGGTGAACTGAATCCCAAAGGTCATGCTCTTTCTATCAAATAGTCTGCACTTTCATTAATGTGGTGAGTAATAAGGCTGATAAATATTGTACCTTCTCCAGGAAAAGTAAATTTTTGTTTTGAAGACTTACGCTCTTTAATGTTTACAATTACATGAATAATTGTATGTTTTGAGAAGAGTACATTGTTCCTAACAAGTCCACTCACTTTCCTAGGACTGCTCTGCATTTGGCCTGTGCCAATGGCCATGCAGAAGTGGTAACTGTCCTGGTACAGAGAAAGTGAGCTTAACCTCTGTGACAACCTAGAGAGGACACCCCTGATCAAGGTATGTAGGAGCTCTCGATGCCAGCCTGAGATGTATTTGATGTAATAGCTGAGAAGAGAAATCAGTTTATCTCATTTAAATATAACTCATTGGTGAAACCTGTACAGTGTCTACCTTGAAATCCTAGAATTTATAGTGTGTTTCTTTGTTTAATACCTACAGGCCGTGCAATGCCAGCAAGAGGACTGCACACGTATTCTTTTAGACCATGGTGCCGATCCCAATGTGAGTGACATCTATGGCAACACTGCTTTACACTATGCAGCTTGTGGTGTGTAACAACAGTGGCACAGCTCCTTTCGCACAACGCAGACATCGAGGCGAACAATGAGGTATGCATCCACTAACTTTATCTACAAATATTTGAATAACATGTTTTTAATTTCTTTAGTAACCATAGATGTATAAAATTCTTTTACATATACATCTGTATGTGTGTGTATATGTAGACACATACATATACTGCATACTCAACATTGGGCACTGTCACCGTGGAAACACCTCCAAAGCCAAGTAAGGGAGGGCTAGAGAAAGGATGCCCATACAGAGGGCAGAACAGTCTCTTGGCCCTCCTTTTCCCCAGGAGGAGGACCTTCCCTTGAGTGCCTGGGATGGGGTGGTAGGCTCAGAGCCCACAAAGGACTGAAGGCTGAGGGGGTGTGAGGTGATGGTTGAGGCTGACTGCTCTGCAGAGCCTTAGGAAATGGGTGCTGCTGGGGATGGGTGGAAGGAGAGGTGGAGAACTGGTACCAGGCCAGAGGAGCTGGGTGAGTGCATGTGGGATGTGGAAGCGGCACACCACAGGACCTGGGCACTCTGGGACCCCAGGGCTCTGAAGATCCAGTGAGGGGTTTGGGTCACATCTTGACATCAGCAGGGCAATTCCCTTGTACTGGCAGCCACTCTGCCAGCCATGTACCACCTTAGGGTTTCTCACTTCACAGAGTAGCTCCTGCTCAGCCTTGTGCAGCTCCTCACCGGTTTGTAGCTGTATGTAGGGAACAGGTGATGATGAAGCTGATCTACCTGCTGTTTCTTCTGGACGTACATTACCTCCCAAGCTGCAGCCCCAACAGGTTAATATAGTTAGGGTCAATTTTACGTATTTGGAAAAATCAAGCATTTCCTGACTGAAAATATTTTGAAATAACTGATTTCACTTAAAATAATGGCTCTTCTGAGGAAGCATTAGGGTACAGCTTTATTTACATGCGTTTATGGCAGATGTTTGTGAAAACACTGAATTTGCTGAAGTACAGCTTTTCTTTCAAATATTTTTTTCCCCACCCAAGTTTTTTTCTAATTGGTGTAAAGCAACACAGGAAAGCCAAGTTTTCTTTGGAAACAGGCTTTATCTAAAAAGAAAGCAAAAGAAATGCATTTTATAATCTGAAATTGTGGCTACAGTTGACAGGTTCCTATTTTATTTAAAAAAGTGACTAATGTAAAAGCGATTCCTCTTTCACTGACTAAAGTTTCAGAGGGAAAAAGGAAAGGGAAAAGGAGAGAGCAATCAGAAATATACAGGCCAATTTGGAATTTGGGCACATGAAGGGAAAACAAGAAGAGGTTTTTTTGTGTTTGCTTTTTCCTTGTTTTTCTCTGTTTAGGCAAGATGTCTTCAGCCTTGAGGGAAAATAATTGTTTGTTTGGGAAAGAGGATGAATGGGTTGTAAACTTGCTTAGAGATCAACTTTAGGAGGACTCTGAGGAACCAGATTGGCAGAGAACAGGTGGTGGTGAAGTGGGAAACAAGGGAAGATGATGTAATGAACTGATATATCCTGTTCTCTCAGAAACAGCCACATAGATGAGAGCTAAACTCTGCCTTCCGACCTAGAACATCTTGATGGGAAGGGAGGAGTTTATGAATAACAAAACCAAGTTACATTTTGGGTTTCCTTACAAGTCCCTGTTCTGCCCCCACGGAGAAAAATTAAATGCAGTTTTGCTAAGTGACTCATCTCTTGTGCTTTCCTTTCTTTGACAAAATCCTCAAGTGATAGCAGGAATTAACCATGTATGTGAGAGGAGAATGACGTGATTGTCCAGTGCACCAGTGCTCAGCTAGAGTTGTGCTGGTGAATCCAATTGCCTGGGAAACTTTAAAAAACCAAGTCCAGTAAGGCCTATATATATATATATATATTTGGAAATATTTCCTTGAGGTACTGATACAACTCTTTCTTAAGAACTACTGAATGGATAGGTGTAATATATAAATTTGCAGATCTCACAAACTTAAGAAATCTCTAGAAGAGTTGGAGTTTGATAGGTTACTACTTCCTTCAGCTCTCTCCTTTCTGACAATTTTAGCCTGACTTCCATCTGGCCCTACCTCTGTGACTGAGAAGTTTAAAAAGAATATTACTGGCGATATCTGTTGGCCTAAACAAAACATGTTTTTCCTTCCAGCCATCAGTTATTCCCTAGCACTCAAAGAGTCTTTAGTAATTTGCTTCTGGATAGTCTTAATAAGTAGAGGCTGACCCTTGAAGGATTTTGCATCTTTTGGTATCATTAAAGTCATTAGGCCAACAAATTGGTTATCACAAGCAGGGTTCTCCGATGGCAGTAGTAGTAAATCATGGACCTTCTTTTTAGCTGAAGCCGTGTGATAGAGTGTCTCAGTATGTCTGTTAAATTCATAGATCCCTGGCATAATTAGAATTGCAATTTTAAATAACGAAATCCATGTAATTAGTGACAAAAGAGATGGGAATTGTTTTAATAGTTTAGGTTCAGCAGTCCTAAGAACTAGTTATCCATTTGATTAACAATCTGGGAGAATTAAATAAAAATAGATTGTAGCTTTCATAAGCATTGGAAAAATTCTTTGAGGTGGTATTATGAGTCATTTTTGGTTTTTATCAAATGTACAGCACGATGGTTCTATAGTACCCCTCCTCCTCCCTCCAACATCCCTGCCTAGTTTGCTCCCCCTTCGTAACCACTAGACGCTTCTCAGTGTCTGTGAGTCTAATGCCGTTTTGTTCTTTTTCTTTTTCTTCTTTTTATATTCCACAAATAAGTGAAATCAGATGGTATTTGTCTTTCTCCACCTGGCTTATCTCCCTGATCATAATACCCTCAAGATGCATTCATGTTGTTGCAAGTGGCAGGATTTCCTTTTCAGAGCAAAATAATATTCCATTGTATATGTACCACATCTTTATCCAGTCATCTACTGATGGATGCTTAGGTTGCTTCCACATTTTGGCTATTGTAAACGGTGTGACAATAAACATAGGGGTGCATATATGTTTTTGAAGCAGGGATTTTGTTTTCTTCAGGCAAATTTCCAGGAGTGGAATTCCTGGGTCAAACGGTATTTCTATTTTTAGTCTTTTGAGGAACCTCCATACTGCTTTCCACAGTGGTTTTACCAATTTGCAGTCCCACCAACAGTGTAGGAGTGATCCTATTTCTGGGTATTATGAATCTTAACAGCAATTTTTATTACATGTTGGGGCCCAGTGTTTTGGTAAACCATATGATACTAAAAAAGGGAAGATTTTTGCATACACTGATTTGTTTTATACACAACCACTGGGAAATGTGAAAAATATAAAACAAGTGAACTATAGACTAACTGTGGCCCCTGAATACACTTAATTTGCCCCAATAAATTGAGTCAATATTTAAAATGAAGGAGACTCATGTAGAAATCTGGGCTTCAGGCTTCTCTTAAAGGATCATATCTGCAACGTGGAGCCATGCCTACTCTGAGGTGTGGTGCTGTGCAGAGGGCTTCCCCTTTTTCTGTTCCCCTGTCCCCACCTGGGGTCTTTACTTCCTTGAGTCACCTACTTCGCCTCTATAAACACTGGAGGTTACAATTTGACGTTAGACTATTTTATAGTATTTTTTGATAAATATTAAAGATTTTTGAGATGGTTTGTATTAATTTACAATGTAGAGTTTACATCATATATTAATCTCAGGAATAGGATTGACTTAAATTAGAATTTATAAGAGGTTTATATTTACTTATTCCCTTTTTATTTGCTTATTTTTATTTATTCATTCATTTATTTATTGATACATCACTAACATACACCTACATGAACAATATTGTGGTTACTAGATTCCCCCCATTATCAAGTCCCCACCACATACCCCATTAAGTTCACTGTCCACTAGTGTAGTAAGATGTTACAGAATCACTACTTATCTGTGTTAAACTGCCTTTCCCGTGTCCCCCCACACACACATTATGTATGCTAATCATAATGCCCCTTTTTACGCTTATCCCTCCCTTCCCACCCGTCCTCCCCAGTCCGTTTCCCTTTGGTAACTGTTATTCCATTCATGGGATCTGTGAGTCTGCTGCTGTTTTGTTCCTTAACTTTTTGCTTTGATCTTACACTCCACAGAAGAGTGAAAGCATTTGACACTTTTCTTTCTCTGCCTGGCTTATTTCACTGAGCATAATACCCTCTAGCTCCATCCACGTTGTTGCAAATGGTAGGATTTGTTTTCTTCTTATGGCTGAATAGTGTTCCATTGTATATATGTACCACATCTTCTTTATCCATTCATCTACTGAGGGACCCTTAGATTGCTTCCATTTCTTGGCTATTGTAAATAGTGCTGCCAAAAACATAGGGGTGCACCTATGTCTTTTTCAAACTGGTTCCTGCATCCTTAGGGTAAATTCCCAGGAGTGGAATTCCTGGGTCAAATGGTATTTCTATTTTTAGTTTTCTGAGGAACCTCCATACTACTTTCCACAATGGTTGAACCAATTTACATTCCCATCAGCAGTGTAGGAGGGATTCCTTTCCTCCACAACCTCACCATCATTTGTTGTTGTTTTGTCCTTTTGATGTTGGCCATCCTAACTGGTGTGAGGTCATATCTCACTGAGGTTTTAATTTGCATTTCTCTGATTTGTGTGATTTGGAGCATCTTTTCACATGCCAGTTGGGCATCTGAATTTCTTCTTTAGAGAAGTGTCTGTTCAGATCCTGTGCCCACATTTTAATTGGGTTATTTGCTTTTTGTTTGTTGAGGTGCCTGAGCTCTTTCTGTATTTTGGAGGTCAACCCATTATTGGATCTGTCATTTATGAATGTATTCTCCCATACTGCAGGATGCCTTTTTCTTAATCTGATGGTGTCCTTTGCTGTACAGAAGCTTTTTAGTTTGATATAGTCCCACTTGTTCATTTTTGCTTTTGTTTCCCTTGCCTGCGGAGATATGTTCATGAAGAAGTTGCTTATGTCTAAGAGTTTTATAGTTTCATGACTTCCATTCAGGTCTTTGATCAATTTCAAATTTACTTTTGTGTATGTAGTTACAAAATAATCCTGTTTCATTCTCTTACATTTAGCTGTCCAGTTTTTCCAACATCAGCTGTTGAAGAGGCTGTCATTTCCCCATTGTATATCAATGGCTCCTCTATCATACATTAATTGACCACATATGCTTGGGTTAATATCTGGACTCTCCATTCTGTTCCACTGGTCTATGGCTCTGTTCTTGTGCCAGTACCAAATTGTCTTGATTACTGTGGTTTGAGGTAGAGCTTGAGGTTGGGAAGCGCAGTCCCCCTGCTTTATTCTTCCTTCTCAGGATTGCTTTGGCTATTTGGGTTCTTTTGTGGTTCCATATCAATTTTAGAACTATTCCAGTTCATTGAAGAATGCCGTCGGTATTTTGTTAGGGATTGTGTTGAATCTGTAGATTGATTTAGGCAGGATGGCGATTTTAACAATATTAATTCTTCCTACCCAACAGCATGGGATGATTTTCCATTTATAGGTATCCTCTTTAATTTCCCTTAGGAGATTCTTGTAGTTTTCAGAGTATAGGTCTTTCACTTCCATGGTTAGGTTTATTCCTAGGTATTTTATTCTTTTTGCTGCTATTGTGAATGGAATTGTTTTCCTTATTTCTCTTTCTGCTAGTTCATCGTTACTGTATAGGAATGCAACAGATTTCTCTGTATTAATTTTATATCCTGCAACTTTGCTGATTTCAGATATTAGTTCTAGTAGTTTTGGAATGGAGTCCTTAGGGTCCTTTACATACAATATCATGTCATCTGCAAACAGTGACAGTTTGAATTCTTCTTTACCAATCTGAATGCTTTTTATTTCTTTGTGTTGTGTGATTGCTGTGGCTAGGACCTCCAGTACTATGTTGAATAAAAGCACAGAGAATGGGAATCCTTGTCTTGTTCCCAATCTTAGAGGAAAAGCTTTCAGCTTCTTGCTGTTAAGTATGATGTTGGCTGCGGTTTTGTCAGATACGGCCTTTATTATATTGAGGTACTTGCCCTTCTATACACATTTTCTTGAAAGTTTTTATCATGAAGGGATGTTGAATACTGTCAAATCCTTTTTCAGCATCTACAGAAAGATCATATGGTTATATGGTTTTTGTCCCTCTTTTTGTTGATTTTGTGGATGATGATGATGGATTTTCTAATGTAATACCATCCTTGTAGTCCTGTAATGAATCCCACTTGATCATGGTGTATGATCCTCTCGATGCATCTTTGAATTCACTTTGCTAATATCTTGCTGAGTATTTTTGCATCTGTGTTCATCAGGGATATTGGTCTGTAGTTTTCTTTTTTTTTTTTTTTTTTTTGTGGTGTCTTTGCCTGGTTTTGGTATTGGAGTGATGCTGCCTTCATAGAATGAGTTAGGAAGTATTCCCTCATCTTCTATTTTTTGAAAAACTTTAAGGAGAATGGGTATTATGTCTTCTCTAACTGTCTGATAAAATTCAGCGGTGAACCATGTGGTATGGGGCTTTTGTTCTGGGGTAGTATTTTGATTACCGATTCAATTTCATTGCTGGTAATTGATCTGTTTAGATTTTCTGTTTCTTCCTGGGTCAGTCTTGGAAGGTTGTATTTTTTTAGAAAGTTGTCCATTTCTTCTAGGTTATCCAGTTTGTTAGCATACAGATTTTCATAGCATTCTCTAATAATTCTTTGTATTTCTGTGGTGTCTGTAGTGATTTTTCCTTCCTCATTTCTGATTCTGTTTATTTGTGTAGAATCTCTTTTTTTCTTAATAAGTCTAGCTAGGGGTTTATCTACTTGGTTTACTTTTCAATGAACCAGCTAGTGCTTTCATTAATTTTTTCTATTGTTCTATTCTCCTCAGTTTTATTTATTTCTTCTCTGATCTTTATTATGTCCCTATATTGTGGTGATCTTTTCATTTGTCTCCATATATTGCTTGATCTCTGCTTTACTTTGGTCTTTGATCCATTGATTGATTAGGAGCATGTTGTTAAGCCTACATGTATTTGTGAGCCTTTTAGTTTTCTTTGTGCAGTTTGTTTCTAGTTTTATACCCTTATGATATGAAAAGTTGGTTGGTACAATTTCTATCTTTTTTAATTTACTGAGTCTTTTTTTGTGGCCTGGTATGTGGTCTATTCTGCAAAATGTTCCATGTGAACTTGAAAACAATGTATGTCCTGCTGCTTTTGGGTGTAGAGTTGTGTAGATGTCCGTTAGGTCCATCTATTCTAATGTTTTGTTTGTGCCTCTGTGTCCTTACTTACTTTCTGTCTGATTGATCTGTCCTTCAGAGTGAGTGGAGTGTTGAAGTCTCCTAGAATGAATGCATTGCATTGTGTTTTCCCTTTTAATCCAGTTAGTATTTCTTTCACGTATGTAGGTACTCCTGTGTTGGGAGCATAAATATTTATAATGGTTATATCTTCTTGTTGGATTGATCCCTTTATCATTATGTAATGTCCTTCTTTGTCTCTTGTGACTTTCTTTAAAGTCTATTTTGTCTGATACTAGTACTACAACACCTGATTTTTTCTCCCTATTAGTTGCATGAACTATCTTTTTCCATCCCTTCACATTTAGTCTGTGCATGTCTTTGATTTTGAAGTGAGTCTATTGTATGCTGCATATAGATGGGTCTTGTTTTTTTGTCCATTCAGTGACTGTGTCTTTTGATTTGTGCTTTCAGACCATTTACTTTAAGGTTGATTATCAATAGGTATGTACTTATTGCCATTGTAGGGTTTAGATTCGTGTTTACCAAAGGTTCAAGGGCAACTTTCTTACTATCTAAGACTCTAACTTAACTCACTTAGTATGCTATTACAAATACAATCTAAAGGTTCTTTTTTTTCTTTTTTCCTCCGTTTCTTCCTCCTCCATTCTTTATATATTATATATCAGATTCTGTACTTTTTGTCTATCCCTTTTTATTACCTCTGGTGACAGCTATTAAACCTTAGGAACACTTCCATCTGTAGCAGTCCCTCCAAAATACACTGTAGAGATGGTTTCTGGGAGCTAAATTCTCTCCGCTTTCCTTATCTGGATATTGTTTGATCCCTCCTTCAAATTTAAAAGATAATCTTGCTGGATAAAGTTTTCTTGGTTCAAGGCCCTTCTTCTTCATTGCATTAAATATATCATTCCACTCATTTCTGGCATGTAAGGTTTCTGCTGAGAAATCTGATGAAAGCCTGATGGGTTTTCCTTTGTATATGATCTTATTTCTCTCTCTCGCTTCTTTTACTAGTCTGTCCTTATCCTTGATCTTTGCCATTTTAATTATTATATGTTTTGGTGTTTTTGTCCTTGGGTCCCTGTGTTGGGAGATCTGTGCACCTCCATGGCCTGAGAGACTATCTCCTTCCCCAGATTGGGGAAGTTTTCAGCAATTACTTCCTAAAAGACACCTTCTATCTTTTTCTTCTGGTACCCCTATAAGCAAATATTGTTCCATTTGTGTTGATCACACAGTTCTCTCAGTATTCTTTCAGTCTTTGTGCCTCAGCTTCTTTGTATTTCTCTTCCACATCCCTAATTTCTATTTCATTTATTGTCTCCACTGTATCTAATCTGCTTTTTTAATACCCTCCATTGTGTTCTTCAACTGTTTTATCTCCGTCCTAAATTCATTCCTGAGATCTTGAATATTTTTCTATACCTCCATGAGTATGTCAATGATTTTTATTTTGAAATATCTTTCAGGAAGATTCATGAGGTCTATTTCATTTCAATCTTTCTCAGGTGTATTCATAATTTTGCTTTGAACCAAGTTCCTTTGACAGTTCATAGTTTGTCTGTGGTGCCCTGTAGTGCCCAGAAGCTCTACTCTCTGTAGCTGTTTAGTGCCTGGAGCAATGTCGGGGGTCGCAGCAGAGCTGTGTTGGTGCCTTGGTGGAGGAAAGAGCTGTTTCCTGCTTCCGGGCTGCTATACCTGTCTCCAGTGCCCAAACCAGTGGGCCAAACACACAGGTGTAAGCTTCTATGCTGAGTGTTTGCAGCTGCCGTAGGCAGGGCTTCCCTCTGGCTGGCCTGATGGCAGGGCAAGTTTTGCTGGTTTGTGATCCTGAGCCAGCTGCAGGCTAGCCGGGTGGGAGTAAGACACAGCAGGCTGTGTATCATGGTGGTGGTGGGGGCCTTGGAGCTGTGTATGTAGCCAGGGGGATGGAGTGCCTGAAGATAGTTTAAGCTCCCAACCTGCTGGGAAGAGTGCACCCAGACAATTTTTTCTACCTGTCCTTTCTCCTGAGCAGTAAGCTCTGCACAATCCTTGCCCCTTTAGCAGCCCTCTCACTTTTAGGAAGTCTCTCAGACTGCCCACCCACATCAGCCAGATATGAATCCCTGTTTTCCACAAGCAGCTGGAATTTCCATCTCTGCAGGTATTCAGCCTGTCTTAGCTTTCCAACCGCACTAAATCAGAGCAGCATGCAGTGTAGGTTCGTGCTCCCAGAGCAGATCTCCAGGGCTAGGTGTTTAGCAGTCCCAGGTGTCCACTCACTCCCTGCTCTGTTTCTTCCTCTTCTGCTGGGCTGGGGTGGTGGAAGGGGTTGGGTCGCACCAGGTCAGGTATGTTACCGTATTCTGTGAGGTCTGCTCTTTTCTCCATGTGTATGTAGTCTGGTCCAGCCTTCTTTCCTGTTGCTCTTTCAGGATTAGTTGTATTAATTATAGTTTCATATTATGTGTCATTTTAGGAGTTCTCTGTCTCACCTCTTATGCCGCCATCTTTTCTATAAGTGGTTTTTAAAATGACTTTTTACATGTATTATTGGTAATCCTATCCCCACTGGAATGTCTATAAACCTAATGAGGTTGATCATGGTTATAGTCAGTTAGGTTATCTGTTTAGTGTAGACAATATTATATCTTTCCCCTCAACATTGTTCCTTAAAAATGCAAGTGATTTAGTTAACTTCCATTATGCTACAAATAATCCATATAGATCAGTATTAGAAGTTTTATTGATAAGCCATTATATTTTGATTTGATTCATATTTTGCATGGAATACAATTTTAAGTGGCAATTAAAATGGAAACCTAAATAAAAAGATTTTTTAGTGGGCCCAGGATTATCATTATAATTGGGATTAAAATTTCATATTGAGCTTACTAACAGCAAAGGTAAAACAAAACTGTCTTCTTATAGGACAAAACCCATGGACCATTTTGTTATAAGCAATCCTTTCATTCGAAGCGTGTCGCTTTTAATTCAGAGTCCATTTTCTAGTGACCCATTCGAAGCAGTAGTGCTTGACATTGACATCTTGGAACCTGACACCATTGATAGAAGAATCAAGCAATTTTGTACACATGGGAAGAACCCTCATTTTTACTGGAAAGCTGTCAGAACTATCCCTGAAACACTTAATTCCTCAAATGTTAATGTTTGCAACAAAGAAGTATTGGGCAGATAGGGAGTAAGCATAGTTAAACAGATTTCCTTAGTACTAGACATATAAAGCACAGCTTTAAAATATTTCTCAAATACAGAACATGGAATTCTCACTGTGGCATAGTCATTAACTTTTCGTAAAGTACATATTCTTTGGAATAATTGTTGTAAGAAACAGTACCCTAGAGAGACTCACTTCGGTTAACTCAGTAAAAATAGTTAAAGCACTTCCTACTACATCTTAAAGCTTGGAGATACAGAGAGATTAAGAAATAGCGCCTGTCCTCAAGAAACTCTTGGTTTAGATGGAAGCAGTAAGGCAAGTATAGCACACCATGGTCAATACTGTGAAGGGAAGCAAAGACTTCCTGGAAGACTTCAGTATTTGCAGTGAGTTGTGGAGAATGCCTTTGCAGGTAGTCTGTCGAAGAGGTGTAGAGGAAGGGCATTGCCAGAGAAGGAGCAGCAGGTGAAAACTGAGGGCTGAGAAGGAAGGGGCCACTTTTTATTTTCCTTCTATATTATATGTTTCAGGGCAGAAGATCTTTCATAACTTTTTTATTCAGTTTAGAAATATATGATTTTGTAAATTGTAAATTGTTTTTGCTGTTTTACAGGAAGGCTTCACACCACTTTTGCTTGCTATAAGGCAAAGAAAGTATGAAATGGCTAAGTATTTGTTAACTAAAGGAGCAAATGTACATGCTGTTGATAAGAAAAAAAGGCACAGTATTGTTTTTTTAAACCTTTTATTTCTCTAGCGTGATAAACACATCAGAAGATTAAGTGTAGGATTAATTGATAATTACGTAGTGAAAAATATCAATGCATCATTAGTAGAAAAGCAATGATTCTGACTAGGCAACAGTCTGTACAGCAGGGTTCTTTTACAATATTAGCTGATGACATTTGCAATCTGACTTTTTTGCTCATGATTTTTAGATTAGCTAAAGGGTGGGTTTCATATTGGTTTTTATAAAATACAGGCTTTTTAAAGACACAATTTTGGACTTCTTAATGCTTTTATAGTATTTTTTTTTACCTCTACTTTACATACATTTTTTCCTAAAAGATGCTTGTTGAGCATAAAAAGGAATTGATTTTTGTCTTTTGGATGTGTCTTTGCTTTAAGTTGCTTTCTTTAAAGAATAATGATGTTACTAGGTTATTCCTAAGTGACTGTTAATGACTATTACCAGATACTATGGGCTCATGAGTTTTTATCCTTTTTCACTTCTAATATATTTTGATGTTTTTATTTTTCATTGGTATGGTAGAAGGAAGAAAGATAGCTTTAGTTGAACCAACTTTCCATTTACTGAAGACAAGTCATAGGTGGGTGATAAAGAGAAAAGAGGTGGGCTTTAGGTTCTCACAAGACTGGGTGTGATACCTCACTTTCCTGCTTGTTAGGCATGTGACCTTGGGAACATTACTTATCAGCACCAGTATATAAAAAAGGATTATAATATCTCCTTCAAGGGTGGTTGTGTATAAGTAAGATTATAGATACATCATTTAGTTTAGTGCCTAGCACATACTTAGCATCTTAACTGCAACTATGAGTATTACCATTATTACTAATATTGTTATAAGCCTGCAAAAGCTTTAATATATCAGACTTCAGTCTTTTTCAAGTATAATATACTGGACTAAGGAAGAAATGGGGGATTCTTCATTTAAATCTTCACCTATTTCAGAAAAGTGACCTCACTATAGTTTCTTGTCCACCAGAGGACTTGAAAGAAGTAACTTCTACTACATAACAGCCAAGTGGGACAAAAGGCTTCCTTTTTGTCCCTTCCTTTTAGTCTTGGAGGTAATTTACAAAGATGAACCCTTGACCATGAGAATGGTCAGTTCTACACAGACAGGCAAGATTTTAACTTGGTAAAGTGTATCAAGTTAGCTATTTAAGTAACAAAGTTCCTAAGGGTGAAGTTACTTCTCTGTCATTTTAGAACAACACTCATGCTTGCTATAGATAATGGATCAACAGTTATAGCCAGGCTGCTTCTTCAGCAAGATATTGATGTCTTTTCGGAAGATACCCTTGGATGGACTGCAGAAAATTATGCTTGTAAGAGAGGTTTGAATACGTAAGTATTTACATTAAAATGCTAGCTACCACTGAACTAATGTTTAAAATAACTGTTACTCAATATGTAACAGGTGATTTCATAGTTTGGTTCAGTCAGTTTTGGACTGGCACTACACATAGGGCACATCATCAGCCAGAAACCCTGCAAAAAGCTAGACTGGTAGCAATGGTGCCCAGTTCTTTATCACAGGACTTTTTTTAAGATATAACATTATCCATTTAATTCTATGTATATCAGCTATGCATGAGGCACAAATAATGTCACATCTCCGAATTTTGTACTGTTACCTGGATATGTTCACAATAGGAGAAAATCCTGCTTTTTTTCCCTGGGTACTACCCCTATACTCTCCCCCCTGAATTTTCCAAGAACCTAAGGGTTTCCCTAAGACCAAAGAGACAGTGCTCTTTCATAAGTCCCTTGGAGGGGGCGGGAAAGGACACTCTATGTTCTGTTGTTTCCACTGCTTGTACTGCTGCAGCATTGCTACTGAAATGGCCCTGCAGGCAGTCCTGATTGACCTTTGCTCCCAGGATGTCCTTGCCTTTCTAGATTCCTCTCTTCATGGTGATCCACACTAGACTGGAAAAGCCACACCTTTTCTCAGTTCACGTACATATGCTTGTACGTTCAGCCACTATTCCAGAGCATGAGCTTCCTGTTCTGGCAGCTGGGCCTGCTAGCTTCAGCAACACACTTTTCTGCACACCCTCAAAAGCCTTATGGAGAGCCTGCACCCTAGCCTGAGACCCTCACAATGACTCACCCTTTGAGGATATTGTCTGTCCTGTTTGCCGATATTAGGTGGGACCATTAGCTGCAGATATTAGCAGAGAGGTTCAGATAAGGCTGCAGGAAGAGATTAGACTTGCCTTCTCCTAGGATGTTCTGTACCCACAGGGTAGCAGGTTTCTTAGGTCATGGAACACCCCATATTGCCCTGACCTAAATAGTGGGACCAGTTTGCCTGAGATTCCATAATTAAGGTTCACCCCTTAAGTGGTCTGTTTTCCATAATAATGAAAATTTCCAAAGTGCCTTGAGTGGAGTTCAGGTTTCAAAATACTTTCAGATTCTGCCTCACAAGAAAGCCAGCCACTCAACAGGAATCTCTGAATCTCAAGTAGGTTACTTGGCATTAGGAGAGCTAAGCCCCATCCATGTCTCATCAGAATCCACATGTACAAGAGTAGGGGTAAGTCTTTCAAGTCAACTGGAGATGACATGGAGATGAAACATCGTTCAGATAAAGACCTGCTAGTTCAGAGTTTGAGTAGATGGAGAGGAAAAAGTAGCAGTCGGCGCCAGGTTTTGACTTCTATTGTTTTGTGCCCTCGGTGTGATTAGCTACAATGATAGGGGACAATGCTGTCATCCAACTTAATGAGGTAGTATATTTATAAGTTACTTATCCCCTAAATTACCACAAAGAAAGAACAGTTAACCAAAAATAATAACGTCTTCTGAACACGGCAGCTAACTTGTTAGAACGTGTGAAAACCCACTGGGTTTTATTTGGTATTCCAAAATAGTTTCAAGTTGAAGAGCAAATCATTCCATTCCTTGAGTGTTCCTGTGAGCATTTTGGGGGTATAGTAGCTTATGAAACCCTTGCAACAACTTTGTAAAATGAGGCGGCAAGATCCCTACTTTCTAGAGCAAGATCCCTAATTTCTAGAGCAAGACTTTGAATTGAAGAGAAGCAGCTTGTCCAATAACAAATAGCTGTTGGTTATAGAGCTAGGCCTTCTGAGTTCAAGACACATCCGTCCGTTATGGCACGCTAAGTCTGACTCATTTACTGAGCTATAGTGCCCTCAGTTCATGACTGGTCCACCTTTCTATCTTACTGCTTGTCATATTTAATTATTTGCTTAATAAAAAGTTTGTAACACTTAGAAATTTGGAGTATATGGGCTAATTAAGGCTTTGTATTACCTGTTATTATCCAAAATACTCTTAGGAATGTTATTTGGTAAATGTTTCTCAAATCAGTACTAAAGTAGTAATATTGTTTGTAACCTTTCTTTACACATAGCATTTGCCAACTAATTGATATGTACAAAGTGGAAGGGGAATTAAAAATTCTTCTCAAAATAATTGAAACTTCTCCAGGTAAGAGTTGAGATACTGAATTGCCCTTGGTGGTCTACCATAGATAAAGTAAGAATAAGGGAGTTTTGATAATGAAAGACCAATGAAGAAAAATAGTGTATAAGTTACATGTATATTTTTTCTTTCTTAATTTGTTTCTTAATAGTTCAATATTCAGAATTATTTTTAAAGCTAATGTAGCTAACTTAAAATTTGAGATGCTGTTTATTTCAATTGTCTGAAAAGGAATTCATTTAGTCATGACCCCTAAAATTGTATATGTCTGTGTACATAAAAGATTTTTAAGTTAAATGTTGTATCTTTCCTCTATAATCACATTATAACAAATTGAACTTGTCATAATAAAGTAGAAAATAAGGTAAAAATTGATAAATAAAAATAGAATATTTTACAGCAAATGAATTACATTTAGTACATGAATGTTTCTTATTACATACTGATTTATCTCACTAATAAAAATAACTGTCTTTGAAACTGGGAACACAGCAATACCTTCCTGGAAGAACCATACATAAATGGCAGACACTCAGAACTTCACTGGTGTGCAGCAGTACTGCTGAGACAGGCTCTTAAAGACGCCTACTAGAAGTAAGGGAGTCAGAAAAGCCATGCCTCATTGAGAAACGCAGCTTATTTTACATACTGTTACACTAACATGGCCTGTTACCAGCTTCATACCTCATTAAGTCAAACCAGAATGAGAGAGACCAGGTGCTGTCACATCTGCTAAGTGGGGCCATAATAGTTTGAAAGCAGTCATAGACAAGACATAAGTGAGTAATAAGCATGACTGCTCCCAGACGACTGTTTCGAAGCCAGATGGCAGACTGGATTTGGCCTGTGGGCCACAGCTTGATGACCCTTCATATAGAGGACACAGTGAAGGAAAACACAGAAGGTGACACAGCCAAAGGAAGTTTTTGTTTCTTTGGACTCATATCAGCCCATCTTGAGGTACTGAAATGAACACAGTCCGGGTGCTCAATTTATTCAACTTCCAATGTTGGCCATTTGTGACACAGAGAGAGGGAGAGAGGTCTTTGATTATTAAAAATGGGAAAAGTAATTATACCCTAATAAATATTGGTAGACTTTTAGAATAGTAATTCTGAAATGTTTTGGTCTTAGGATTCCTCTGTATTATTAAAATTACTGAGATTTCCTAGGAACTTTTAGTTAAATGGGTTGTATCTATTGATAGTCATATTAGAAGTTAAAACTGAAACATTTTAAATACAAATGTACATGATCATACATCACATTAGCCGTTAGAGCTCTGATGTTATCACATACCATATCTCTGGAACATTACACTGTATGCTTGTAAAGGGAATGAGAATGGAAATGGCAAGTAACATTGAGCTTTATAGCAAAAATACTTGGACCTCTTGGACCCCATGAGCAGATGGATCTTGGGACTCCAGGGACTCCCAGGTAATGCTTCACAACCACCGCTTTAAGCCAGGCCGGGCTCATGGATGAAACTTTTACCAGTCCTTGTGATGGAAGGGCTTCAAAGTTTCCATCCAAATTTCTTTTTTTGCTCACTTGCTTAAAATTTAGAGTTTAAATCTGATGATTTTATCTTAAAGAAAAAATAATTTTGTTATATATTCATTTCCTAACTCATGGCACTCTATACTCTGGAGTTGACTTGCCCTCTTTTAACTTGGAAACAGGTCACTCAAGGCTGTCTTTTCGCACATAAACTGACTGTGCTTATTCAGGTTTAACAAGTGAATTCTGAACATCCTGGTGCATACTGTAATTAAAGTGATGCCATTCACTGACAACTTTTTTAAAACCTATGTCTCTATAGCACCCAATAACCATTATGCACGTTTAAATGTAAAATAAGTGGTTACCCATAAATTTCATTAATAATGAAATTCATACCTTATAGAATCTTAATTCCTCATTAAGCTCTACAGAATATAGAATAGGTAATAGAGATTGATGAGCAAGTCAAAGTAAGTGATAGTAGAAAATATAAAAGTAGAAATAAATGAGGGACTGTGGTTAGTTAATTAGGCTTCCCTACGTGAATACCAGTACAGGGCATGTAAAATGGGAATTAGGAGAAAGAGTAATTTCTTCTAGGCTAGTATTGAGAATATACTTAAGAGTGTGTAGCAGGATTGTGTTTAGAGTTTAGGGACTGTTTTGGGAAATTAGATAGATAGCTAAAGACTGCCTACTCAGACCAAACATAGTCTCCTAGTTTTATTTTTATAGCCCTGAATTCACAAGTATTAGTTACAGCTACATTAAGTGTAACTAAAAGAGCACCTTCCAAAGCCAAAAATTAAAATATTCCTTGTCTTTTCTATGACTTTATGTAATTTAGAGTTGGCTCGACCAGGAGTAATGGGAAATATTGGTAATTGACTACACAGTGCCGCCTCCTATATGTACACAGTCTATCAACTTGTCTTATAATTTTTTGTTATCATTAATCTACAGTTACATGAAGAACATTATGTTTACTAGGCTCCACTCTTCACCAAGACACCCCATGTCACCCCATTACAGTCATTTCACCAGCATAGTAAGATGCTATAGAATCACTACTTGTCTTCACTGTGTTGCACCTCCCTCCCTATGCCTGCCCTACATTATACATGCTAATCGTAAGGCCCTCTTTCTTTTTCCCCACACTTATCCCTCCCTTCCCACATATTCTTCCTAATCCCTTTCCCTTTGGTAACTGCTAGTCTATTCTTGGGTTCTGTGATTCTGCTGCTGTTTTGTTCCTTCAGTTTTTCTTTGTTCTTATACTCCATCTATGAGTGAAATCATTTGATACTTGTCTTTCTCCACCTGGCTTATTTCACTGGGAATAATATGCTCTAGCTCCATCCATGTTATTGCAAATGGTAGGATTTGTTTTCTTCTTATGGCTGAATAATATTCCACTGTGTATATGTACCACATCTTCTTTATCCATTCATCTACTGATGGACAGTTAGGTTGTTTCCATTTCTTGGCTATTCTAAACAGTGCTGCAATAAACAGGGGTGCATCTGTATTTTTCAAACTGGGCTACTGTGTTCGTAGGGTAAATTCCTAGGAGTGGAATTCTTGGATCAAATGGTATTTCTATTTTGAGCATTTTGAGGAACCTCCATACTGCTTTCCACAATGGTTGAACTAATTTACATTCCCACCAGCAGTGTAGAAGGGTTCCCCTTTTCTCCACAACCTTGCCAACATTTATTGTTGTTTGTCTTTTGGATGGTGGCGATCCTTACTGGTGTGAGGTAATATCTCATAGTGTTTTAATTTGCATTTCTCTGATGACTAGCGATGTGGAGCATCATTTCATGTTTCTGTTAGCCATCTGAATTTCTTCTTTGGAGAACTGTCTATTCTGCTCCTCTAACCATTTTTTTATTGGATTATTTGCTTTTTGTTTCTTGAGGTGTATGAGCTCTTTATATATTTTGGATGTGAACGCTTTATCAGATCTGTCATTTATGAATATATTTTCCCATACTGTAGGGTACCTTTTTGTTCTATTGATGGTGTCCTTTGCTGTACAGAAGCTTTTCAGCTTGATATAGTCCCACTGGTTCATTTTTGCTTTAGTTTCCCCTTCCTGGGGAGATATGTTCATGAAGAAGTTGCTCATGTTTACATCCAAGAGATTTTTGCCTATGTTTTTTTCTAGGAGTTTTACAGTTTCATGACTTACATTCAGGTCTTTGATCCATTTTGAATTTACTTGTGTATATGGGTTTAGACAGTGACCAGTTTCATTCTCTTACATCTAGTTGTCCAGTTTTGCCAGCACCATCTTTTGAAGAGACTGCCATTTCCCCATTGTATGTCCATGGCTCCTTTATTGTATATTAATTGACCATATATGTTTGGGTTAATGTCTGGAGTCTCTATTCTGTTCCACTGGTTTGTAACTCTGTTCTTGTGCCAGTACCAAATTATCTTGATTACTGTGGCTTTGTAGTAGAGCTTGAAGTTGGGGAGCGAGATGCCTCCCACTTCATTCTTCCTTCTCAGGACTGTTTTGGCTATTTGGGGTCTTTGGTGTTCCCATACGAATTTGTTCCCATATGAATTTTTGAACAATTTGTTCCAGTTCATTGAAGAATGTTGTTGGTAATTTGATAGGGATTGCATCAAATCTCTTTATTTCTTTGGGCAGTATGGCCATTTTGATGATATTGATTCTTCCTAGCCAAGAGCATGGGATGAGTTTCTATGTGCTAGTGTCCTCTTTAATATTTCTTAGGAGTGTCTTATAGATTTCAAGGTATAGGTCTTTTACTTCCTTGGTTAGGTTTATTCCTAGGTATTTTATTCTTTTTGATGCTATTGTGAATAGAATTGTTTTCCTGATTTCTCTTTCTATTAGTTCATTGTTAGTGTATAGGAAATCCACAGATTTCTGTGTGCTAATTTTGTATCCTGCAACTTTGCTGTATTCTGATATCAGTTGTAGTAGTTTTGGAGTGGAGTCTTTAGGGTTTTTTATGTACAGTATCATGTCATCTGCAAATAGTGACAGCTTAAGTTCTTCTTTACCAATTTGGATTGGTTGTATTTTGTTGTTTTGTCTAATTGCCGTGGCTAGGACCTCCAGTACTATGTTGACTAACAGTGGGGAGAGTGGGCATCCCTGTCTTGTTCCTGATCTCAGAGGAAAAGCTTTCAGCTTCTTGCTGTTAAGTAGGATGTTGGCTGTGGGTTTGTCATATATAGACTTTATTATGTTGAGGTACTTGCCCTCTATACCTATTTTGCTGAGAGTTTTTATCATGAATGGATGTTGAATTCTGTTGAATGCTTTTACAGCATCTATGGAGATGATCATGTGGTTTTTGTCTTTCTTTTTATTTATGTGGTGGATAATGTTGATGGATTTTCAGATGTTGTACCATCCTTGCATCTCTGGGATGAATCCCACTTGGTCATGGTGTATGATCCTTATGATGTATTTTTGAATTTGGTTTGCTAATATTTTTTTGAGTATTTTTGCATTTACATTCATCAGGGATATTGGTCTGCAATTTTCTTTTTTGGTGGTGTCTTTGCCTGGTTTTGGTGTTAAGGTGATGTTGGCTTCATAGAATGAGTTTGGGAAAAATCCCTCCTTTTCTATATTCTGGAAAACTTTAAGAAGAATGGGTTTTATGTCTTCTCTGTATGTCTGATAAAATTCCGAGGTAAATCCATCTGGCCCGGGGGTTTTGTTCCTGGGTAGGTTTTTGATTACTGCTTCAATTTCTTTGCTGGTAATTGGTTTGTTTAGATTTTGTTTTTCTTCCTTGGTCAGCCTTGGAAGGTTGTGTTTCTCTAAGAAGTTGTCCAATTCTCCTAGGTTTTCCAGCTTGTTAGCGCATAGATTTTCATAGTATTCTCTAATAATTCTTTGTATTTCTGTGGGGTCCATCGTGATTTTTCCTTTCTCGTTTCTGATTCTGTTGATGTGTGTTGATTCTCTTTTTCTCTTAATAAATCTGGCTAGAGGTGTATCTATTCTGTTTATTTTCTTGAAGAACCAGCTCTTGGTTTCATTGATTTTTTTCTATTGTTTTATTTTTCTCAACTTTATTTATTTCTTCTCTGATCTTTACTATGTCCCTCCTTCTGCTGACTTTAGGTCTCATTTGTTCTTCTTTTTCCAATTTCAATAATTGTGTCTTTAGACTATTCATTTGGGATTGTTCTTCCTTCTTTAAATATGCCTGGGTTGCTATATAATTTCCTCTTAAAAATGCTTTTACTGTGTCCCACAGAAGTTGGGGCTTTGTGTTGTTGTCATTTCTTTCCATATATTGCTTGATCTGTATTTTGATTTGGTCATTGATCCATTGATTATTTAGGAGCATGTTGTTAAGCCTCCATGTGTTTGTGAGCCTTTTTGCTTTCTTTGTAAAATTTATTTCTAGTTTTATACCTGTGGGTCTGAGAAGTTGGTTGGTAGAATTTCTTTTTTAATTTACTGAGGCTCTTTTTGTGGCCTAGTATGTGGTCTATTTTGGAGAATGTTCCATTTGCACTTTAGAAGAATGTGTATCCTGTCCTTTTGGTGTGTAGAGTTCTATAGATGTCTATGCAGTCCATCTGTCCTAGTGTGTTGTTCAGTGCCTCTGTGTCCTTACTTATTTTCTGTCTGGTGGATCTGTCCTTTGGAGTGAGTGGTATGTTGAAGTCTTTTAAAATAAATGCATTGCCTTCTATTTCCTCCTTTAATTCTGTATTTGTTTCACATATGTTGGTGCTCCTGTATTGGGTGCGTATGTATTTATAATGGTTACGTCCTCTTGTTGGAATGACCCATTTATCATTATATAATGTCCTTCTTTATCTCTTATGACTTTCTGTGTTTTGAAGTCTATTTTGTCTGATAGTAGTACTGCAATACCTGCTTTTTTCTCTGTGTTGTTTGCATGAAATATCCTTTTCCATCCCTTGACTTTTAGTCTGTGCATGTGTTTCGGTTTGAGGTGAGTCTCTTGTAAGCAGCATATAGATGGGTCTTGCTTTTTTTATCCATTCTATTACTCTGTGTCTTTTGATTGGTGCATTCAGTCCATTTGCATGTAGGGTGATTATTGAAAGATATGTACTTACTGCTATTGCAGGCTGTAGGTTCATGGTTACCAAAGGTTCAAGGTTAGGTTCTTTACTATCTTACTGTCTAAATTCACTCACTTATTGTGCTAATATAAACACAGTCTGATGGTTATTTCTCTCCCTTCTTATTCCTCCTCCTCCATTCTTTGTACATTAGGTGGTTTATTTGTGTGTTCTTTGTTGTTTCCTTTGACTGCTTTTGGGGGTAGTTGATTTCATTTTTTGCCTTTAGTTAATATTTGATAGTTCTGCTTTTTTAGCTGTGATTTTATTTTCTCTGGTGACATCTGTTTAGCCTTTGGAGTGCTTCCATCTAGAGCAGTCCCTCTAAAATACCCTTTAGAGGTGGTTTGTGTTAGGCAAAGTCCCTAAACTTGCTTGTTTGGGAATTTTTTAATCCCTCCTTCATATTTAAATGAAAATCTTGCTGGATACAGTATCCTTGGTTCAATGCCCTTCTGTTTCATTGCATTAAATATGTTGTGCCATTCTCTTCTGGCCTGTAAGGTTTCTGTTGAGAAGTCTGATGTTAAACTGATGAGTTTTCCTTTGTAGGTGACCTTTTTCCTGTCTCTAGATGCTTTTAAAACTCTTTCCTTGTCCTTGATCTTTGCCATTTTAATCATTATGTGTCTTGGTGTTGTCCTCCTTGGGTCCCTTGTGTTGGGAGTTCTGTGTACTTCTGTGCTCTGAATGATTATTTCCTCCCCCAGTTTGGGTAATTTTCAGCAATTATTTCTTCAAATACACTTTCTATCCCTTTTCTCTCTCCTCTTTTGGTACCCCTATAATGTGTCTATTGTTCCTTTTGGATTGGTCACACAGTTCTCTTAATATTGTTTCATTCCTGGAGATCCTTTTATCTCTCTCTCTGTGTCAGCTTCTATGTGTTCCTGTTCTCTGGTTTCTATTCAATCAATGGCCTCTTGCATATTTTCCATTCTGCTTATAAATCCTTCCAGAGATTGTTTCATTTCTGTGATCTCCTTCCAGATATCATCCCTTACCTCTTCCATATTTCTCTGCAGCTCCATCAGCATGGTTAAAACCTTTATTTTGAATTCTTTTTCAGGGAGATTGGTTAGGTCTATCGCCCCAGATTCCATCTCAGGGGAGGATGTCTGGGTTGGTCTGGTCTGTGTCAAATTATTCTGCCTTTTCATGGTGATAGAGGTAGTTGTGGGGAACTGACACATGTGGGGGCTGCGAGAATGTCCCTTCTTGCTGGTATGTGGCCTTCCTCTCCTGGGAGAATGGTGATCGCTAGTGGCTTGTGCTAGGCAGCTGTACGTAGACGGGGTTAGTTAATTAGGCTTACCTATGTGAATGGCAGTACAAGGCATGTAAAATGCCCATGTAAGCAGTGAGGGAGCAGTGTGTTTCAGTGGGGAGGGGAGGATGTAGGAGTGCTTCTCTGATAAACACGTTGTGTAAGTTAGCCAAATTTGTATCATTACTTACAGACTAACACATGGAAACCTTGTTTTCCAATTTTTCAGGTTCGGACTCTCCTGCTATCACTGTTAGTGACGTGTCCAGTCAAACACCTGGGGATCTGAAAAATGAAGGTTAGTGTCCATTTGTGTCACTGTCAATGAACAAAAATCAGTCGGCATCCACAGAATTTGGACAGATGACCTACAGAGATAAAGGAAAGATTAATATTGGAGCTGTGTTTCTGTTAGAGGATTATAAACTCTGACCTTTGTGAATCACAGCTTCCAGAGGACAGAGAGAACACAGAAGGTAAGAAAAAAGCATAGGGAATTCAACCCCTGATCACCTCTGCATGGCTTCATATAGTTTTGATTTTTCAAAAATCATTTTGTGGCAAAATCTTTGTGGTTTCTCTTTGTATGCAACCTACAAGCAAACAGAATACCTTTTAGCAAGAATTGGCATTCTTTCGCTCCCAAAACAATATATAAATAACAAAGAATTAGGAGAAAGAGTAATTTCTTCTAGGCTGGTATTGAGAACATACTTAAGAGTGTGTAGCAGGATTATGTTTAGAGTTTAGGGACTGTTTGGGAAACTAGGTAGATAGCTAAAGATTGCCTACTCAGACCAAATGTAGTCTCCTAGCTTTATTTTTATAGCCCTGAATTCACAAGTATTAGTTACAGCTACATTAAGTGTAACTAAAAGAGCACCTTCCAAAGCCAAAACTTAAAATATTCCTTGTATTTTCTTTGACTTTATGTAATTTAGAGTTGACTTTCCCAGGAGTAATGGGAATTATTGGGAATTTGCTACACTGTGCCACCTCTGATATGTACACATACTCTGTCAACTTGTCTTAAAATTTTCTAATGAATAAATAATTCACAAGGAGTGTTGGCTATTTTGAGGATTGTATCATTTAAAACTAATACACAAAAAAACAATTTTAATACTGCTAGGATAGCCAGTCTGTTATTAACCACATGTAATGTGTCTGCTGATTAACCACATGTAATGTGTATTCTAACTTTATGCACCAGTTAATTCAGTGCCCTTCATCAGTCATAGGCTCAGCTATCTACTAAAATATTATATAATATTTTTCCTACCCCTATAGTTTTATCTTCTTTTTCTTTTTACCTTTAGAATTAACAATGTAGTTTACTAAAGATTTTTAGTTATATCCTGGAGTAGTGATGACATTGAGCTGTCAGCCCAGTTGTTTACCCGTACAACTGACTTGTTTGCTCTATTTCCTCGCAAGTTGGGCAGACCCAAAAAGCAGGATATTTAAAACAAAACACCTACACAAGCTCCTGCTTCATTGGAAGATGTGAGATGGAATAACTACAGAATTAAATATAAGCAACTTAGAACAGTTCATGTGGACCATTGCTCTTCTTAGCTGATACCTTTTACAAAGTAATGAGCAGAGTTAGTTTTCCAGGGACCTTAATTTTATTATGAGCCCTGGTAATTTTATATCCTAAATATATTTCCAGAAACATCTCAGTTCAGGCCTGTATCACCTTTATTTTGCAATATTACCTTATAATATGTCTCCTTCCATTTATTCGGTTGCCCTCATGACCTGTCTCAGCTGTAAATACAACACGAAGCACCCTAAAACACATTTATGTCCAGGCATCCAAAATTACATATAAGGAAGGCTTTGGTAATCTGACTCCTACCTAACTCCCTACCCTCAGCCTTTTCTACTGCCCACCCTCTTCTCTGGCATTCTGAACTGCTGGGCATGCCAGCCTAACCAATCCGTGTATTTCAGTCAGATAGTCACCCCATCATGTGCTGCTCTGCCTGTCTTGCAGTGGTCCTGCATGCTCTCCGCATTCCTGCCCACTACCGATTTGGTTCTGGCTAACCTCACTGTTTAAGTCAGCACAGGCATTATCTCTAAAAACCCGTTCCTGATTCCTGTTGTCCACAGTCTTCTTTAAACCTTTAAAGTACTTCGCTGGAACCCAATAAATAACAATTGAGTAAAGTAAATAATGACTATTTATACAAAGATGATTTACAAGACTGTCCCCTATAGTTTCGGAGCAAAGGGGACAAACACGTAGATGATAATTTACAGCTCATATGGTAAAGACATACAAGAAAAATCTATAAAACACTAAGGTAGGCCCAAAGAAACACCTATTCATAGGGGGAAAGACAGCCATAGTAAGGGAGGGCTTTGTACAGCAGTCTGAATCTTGTAAGAGGAAGAGGAGTTTGTCAAATAGTGCAGCCAAACATTTCAGGTAAAAGGAGGCGTGGTGTATACCCCAATAAAGTCACAGAATCTAATTTTGGTTCCTGAATAATGTAGCTGAAGCCTAGCATGTTGTTAAGATCGTACAATTCTGAGGTAGAAAATAGAGTATCTTGTGGCTTTATATGTTTCTTCTGCATTTTTATATTTTGTTTTGTTTCTGATTATTTTCTTTGATGTTGGATGGATGGATTTTTGAATGAGGCTTTTACATGTTTGTATGCTTTTATCCTGGCAAATTCTAGTATTTCCCAAGTGTTTGTTGAAGTTGTACGTAATTTAGAAGTATTTCCTAAATAAGTATTCACATAAAGATTAAGCTTAATTTAAACTCTCAATTGATAAAATGTTATTTTCTCTTTTTTTAAGAGTATGGCTTTTCTTTTATTGAACCATTCTGTTGTAGTTCAATTTAACTGAATATATCAATTTGTCAGCAGAACAAGACTTCATAATGATGTCAAAGAAAGAACGGCCTGATGGAAGTGACTATAACCACCCACAGGTATATAAAAACTTTTAATTTCTGGTTTAATATTATTGACTATTTGTTAATGTTGTAACATAGTTTAAATGAAATTACATTTTGAACTAGTCCTTCAGAGTCAATAGATCACTTAATAGGAAGTCTAAAATTTTACTACTTGCAAAAATGAATAAGGAATGTCATAGAACATCTGTTGATTTCTTTTAAAAAGGAAGGTTATGGGACAACCTTACTGACTTGCTCCCAGTGAACAGAATATGGTGAAGGTGATGCTGTATGAATTCCAAGGCTGGTTGGCTGGGATAGGCCAGGTGTTCCAGCTGTCCAGCCCAACTAAAGTCCCAGCCAGGGCCTGGCGCCAACAATCAGACATGTGAGTGAACTAGCCTCCAAATGACTCCAGCCTCAGCCTTCGAGCTGTCCCAGCTAAAGCTGAAGGATGCAGACAAGCTGTCCTGGCCACACTTTCCTGACGGAGGTTTGTGAATAAGATAATGTTATTTAAGCTACTGAACCTGGGAGTTCATTAGGGTAAAACAGATAAACAGAAAAGTGGTGAAAAAAAGGGACAATATGAAAACTAACTTATTTGTGGTGAACTGATTTTCAACAAGGGTGCCAAACAGTAGAAATAAGTCCCCTTTAAAACGGGTTATAATAAATGTTGAGATTAATTTATTAATGGAAAACAATGCTAATGAGAAGAAGCAGATGACAAGAAGATTTAAAAAGTATACCATATTCTTGGATTATATTGTTTAAATATTTTAACTATAGATTGTTATTCTTTGAAATGTCAGATTATATGAGTACTAAAATAAGAATGATTCAACCTAATTTTTATAATGCAGATTTAATTCAGATGAGGTTAAGGTAAATACATTAAACTTCAAGTCTTTTTTTTCACATTTAAATTTGCTTTCTGTAACACCGAGTCAAAACTAAGGGAAACAAATATGCTATAATTATTCAAATTATACTTACTTAAAAAACGCACTTTTAATTTGTTTTAAAGGATGAATCACAAAAGAGATTACAGCAGTGGAGAGAGAAGGATAATTCATTTAGAATGCAAATGGAACTCAGAATTAAAGATCTGGAATTTCAACTCTCCAAAAAAGTTTCTCAAGAAGATTCCATTAGAGCTGAATTGGAGAAATATAAACAATTACAACGAGAAGAAGTAAATACCAGCCTGTCATTGGCAAATCAACTAGACAAGTAAGTCAAAACAGAATCATAGAAAATGAATTAAGCTCATTAGTTTGCCTCTGAAGCATTATTCCTATGGAGCCAGGTTTGTAAGATTAGTAGGAATGAAAGCTAACTGGATAGTATATTCTGGAAAATGATATTTGTAAATGAACTTACATTTAAAATGTTCCGTCAAGACAGTTTTTGTACCCCTCTCCCCTTTCTTGGTTTTAAATGACTTTATTTTTTCCTTTTAATATTTTCATAGTTAACCTGATCTACTAGTCTTGAAGCTCATTGTTTCTGAAGCTTTGTAACTTAGACAGTGATATTATTATAAAATGACTTCCTAAAGAATACCTCTAAATAGAAATATTAATGAGTTTAACTATTTTTTGGAAGATTACATCTTAAACTCAAAGGGCCAAGTACTACTACTCAGCTGTCTTGCCTGAGGGCTTCAGCCCCAGGCAAGTTCACTATGAATTCAGTGAGATGGAGAAATGACAAGGGAACATTCTGGGGTTAAAAGGTTTCTACCCGGCTCTATTCTCCCATCAATAGTTGGACACTAGAATCACATGCACCCAACAGTCTGCAGGTCTGTAATCCACATCTCTGCCTCTGGGAAGGGTTCTTTATATAATGATTCTGCCACTAATAGCTTATTGCCTATGGGTGTGGAAGCAGTAGCCTATCAGCAGGCTGATTAAATCGACCAGTTTAGGTTCTGGTGAGGATCCTGACAATAGTAACTTCCATTTTCCTCACATTAGCACATCCGCTGCACGGAAGTTTTGTTTTCCTGATTGTAATCTTTGGTGTTATCACTAGAGGGCTTCATGGAACAAACTATCATAATTTTTCTACTCTACATAAAGGCATCCATCTGAAATAAAGACTGACATAGGGATGAACAGCACTATAATTCACAAAGTGGTTAAAAATAACACTGTGGGGGGAGGAGCCAAGATGACGAATGGCATGAGTAGGGCAGTGGAAATCTCCTCCCAAAACCATACATATTTTTTAAAATAAAAACAAATACAACTATTTCTAAAAGAGAGACCAGAAGATACAGTACAACAGCCAGGCTGCATCTACATTTGTGAGAACTCAGCATCTCACAAAGAGGGTAAGATACTAGCCATGGCCCGGTGGGACCTGAGCACCTCCACAACCCCAGCTCCCCAGCGGGAGAAAACGAGTCGCAACGGGGAGGGAGTGGGAGCCCAGGAGTGCTAAATACCCAGCCCTAGTCATCCACACCAGGAGCGCAGACACACAGTGCCTAGTGTGCTGGAAATTAGGGAAATGGAACAGTAAAATCTGCGAGCGGGTCCCCGCAAATGGTGCCCATTGGACAAAAGAAAAGCGAGTGCTTTTTCAAAGTCTTAAAGGAACAGGGGTCTCACAGCTGGATGGAAGGATCCTGGCACACTCAGCTCAGTAGCTGAGAACCCCAGAGAACTATGAGTGCCCTACCCCCTGTAAGGCAGCACAGCTCTTAGGCCCCTCACAACGATCAACAGCCTCCCCTCCATTCCCCCTCTGATGCAGCCCCGCCATGGCAGTGAGCAGCTTGGGAGCGGCCAGACCCACAGCAACTGCCCAGAGCCTACTCTGCAGCCATCAGGGGAAGACTCAGAGGCACCTTCTGTGCGCAGCTGCCCAGCACAAGCTCCTAGGGGTCGCTGTTCTCACAGGAAAGGAAGGCAAACAGCAAGCCAGAAGGGACTTTGTTCTCCCACCTGACATACACACCAAATGCCCAAGACTACCTCTATCGCCATGAAAAGGCAGAAGAATTTGATCCAGACAAGAATAACTCTGACATCTCCCGAGAGGGAACCTGGGGACATAGAATTAACCAATCTTCCTGAAAAAGAATTCAAACTAAAGGTCATAAGCATGCTGATGGAGCTACAGAGAAATGTTCAGGAGCTAATGGATAAAGTTGGGAGGGAGAATACAGAAATAAAACAGTCTCTGGAAGGACTTAGGAGCAGACTGGATGAGGTGCTAGAGGCCATTAATGTAATAGGAATCACAGAACAGGAACACAGAGAAGTTGACGCAGAGAGAGGTAAAAGGCTCTCCAGGAATGAAAGATTATGAAGAAGAGAACTCTGTGACCAATACAAATGGAACAATATTCACACTAGAAGGGTACCAGAAGAAGGAGAGAGAGAAAAAGAGATAGAAACTGTCTTTGAAGGAATAATTGCTGAAAACTTACCCAAACTGGGGGAGGAAATAGTCTCTCAGATGACAGAAGTCCACAGAATACCCAACAGAAGGGACCCAAGAAGGACAACACCAAGATACATAATAGTTAAAGTGGCAAAGATCAAGGACAAGGACAGAGTATTAAAGGTAGCCAGAGAGAGAAAAAAGGTCACCTACAAAGGAAAATCTTACAGGACAGAACAGAATGGCATGTATATTTAATGCAATGAAACAGAAGGGCCTTGAACCAGGAATACTGTATCCTGGAGGATTATCCCTGAATGATGGATTAAACAATTCCCAGACAAGCAAAAGTTGAGGGAATTTGCCTCCCACAAACCACCTCTACAGGGCATCTTACAGGGACTGCTCTAGATGGGAGCACTCCTAAGGCTAAATAGATGTCACCAGAGAAAATAAAATCACAGCAAAGAAAGCAGACCAACCAAATACTAACTAAAGGCAATAAATAAAATTAACTACTCACAAAAGCAATCAAAGGAAACACAAAAGAGCACAGAATAAAACTCCCAACATATAAAGAATGGAGGAGGAGGAATAAGAAGGTAGAGAAATATAGAAACATCAGATAGTGTTTACAATAGCTCAATAAGCAAGTTAAGTTAGATGGTAAGATAGTAAAGAAGCTAACCTTGAAAATTTGGTAACCATGAATCTAAAACCTGCAATGGCAATAAGTACATATATTTCAATAATCACCCCTAAATGTCAATGGACTGAATGCACCAATCAAAAGACA